>NC_050181.1:28877423-28987423 GCF_008315115.2 Sander lucioperca
ATCGGAAAACCAGTACAAGAGTCAAGTAAGTATTGGTGTGCACCCACTAATATTTAACTGTGAGACTCCTCTCCCTCTCCATCCTTCACTATTCCCAGGACAGCCTTGGACAACCCAGAGCTTGTTCAACATTAACTTCACCACAGGTATCGCTGAGCACCCCTCAACCTGAAGAGCCAAACCTCTGCCCACCAGCCACTCCGACTCCTCTTCACAGGTCCTCAACGCCGGTCCGCTGTGGCCAAGGGGCTGCTGGAGATGTCATTATCATCTTTACACAAGGAGGTAAACGCCAGCTCCTTCCTAATCAACCGGGGCCATCTTGACTCCATGCCTCTCTTACTCTTTCTCATCCACTTGTGGGCTGACAGGTTTGGCGCTAAGAGCAGGGTAAGTGTGTGTGTGTGTGTGTGTGTGTGTGTGTGTGTGTGTGTGTGTGTGGTCTTGTTTAACTATATTCATGGGGTCCAAAAACCAGGAATACGGTATACTTTTTGGGTCCCGACAGCTTTGTGGGGCCAAAATGCTGGACCCCACAACTTTAAAGGGCTGTTTGAGGGTTAAGACTTGGTTTTAGGATTAGGGTTAGAATTAGGTTATGGTTAGGGTGAGGGTAAGGGTTAAGGTTAGGCATTTAGTTGTGATGGTTAAGGTTAGGGTAAGGGGCTAGGGAATGCATTATGTCAATGACGGGTCCCCAAAAAAATAGTGAAACGCATTTTGTGTGTGTGTGTGTGTGTGTGTGTGTGTGTGTGTGTGTGTGTGTGTGTATGTGTGTGTGTTTTTGGAGGTGTAGCCTTTGTGCTGGTCTTTGTGCAGCTATGACTTACCATATGCTGGTACTGTATGTATGCATCACTTCCACCATGCACATTAGGATGATGTGAGGTTTTCTGTCTCTGTTTGTACATGTGCCTGGATATGTCTTTTATATGCGTGTTCACGCACCCTACAGGGTCTCCCAGCACCTCGCTAAGCGTGTGCCAGAGCTGAGTACCAAAGAGCTCTGCTTCAGTAAATGAAGACTGGCAGAGCTAGTTGCATTTGGCCCACCAGAGCACTCCAATCACCACACCGCACACCACAACTTGGAGACACCTGCCCATTTTCAACTAGACACCAAAAAATGTGTTCAAAGTCAAACACACCTTTGCACGTGAATACTGCTTGAGATGAAGCCAAGAAGACGTAACACACACTTTGCTTTTTGTCTGTCCTCGGTTCAAATTTGTGTGCCTTTCGTCCTTACATAACCGCCTCCTCCAGAGTTCTGTCTATGCCCCGAGCTCTGTGATCGATTGCGGGGTTATTGTTGGAGCGACCAGCATTTGGTCTCCCAGTCTCCGCAGTGAAGATGACCCGGCGGAGTCGGCTCATCCAAAACTCATAAACAAAGCCTGCTGCCCAATTACTTTAATAGAGCCAAGCCACAAAGAGCCTCGCAACTCGTAAAGAAACGAGACAATTAATATCGACGCTAATAAAAGTGTAATGAAGAAGCAGGCCCACCTGATGAGACGGACAATAATGTCCCCATTTCTTTTGTGTGTGTGCCAATTCATAAGACAGTTAGAGCTATTTTTAAGGTGAGGAATGAGAGCAATTCACACAAAGTCATGGTTGCTTATTCCCTCAATTAACTGTCACTTCATTTCCCAGCTTACAGTGCGTGGCAATCAACCTTCGATGCTAAGCTGTATGAGAACTGTTCAAATGACATCTGTGCTCACAGACTACAGTACTATGTGCAAAACCTGCTGTTTCACTACTGCACACTCACATCAAAATGCTCTTTCCTGCAGGTTTTCCCACAAATCAGTGTAATAAACACTATGTTATCAGAAATGTGTTGCACGTTCAAAGCGTTCCACTGTAAGGGAAAGCACCCCCTTAATGCATTCAATGTGGCCCCTTCACATTCTGTACATGCACTCCAATTGATGCCTCCATTTATTTTTTTGGTAACATTTACATTACAGACTCAAACTACACATTCGCCGTTGCAGTGCAATCTCACTATAGTTTGTCTCTCCGTTAAACGTATCGGTGCACTTAATGTAAAAAAGCAATTTCGCTCCCCTACATCACAATTTGTTTATCTTTCTCTCTTCTCTTAAAATGTTTGGATGTTAAATTGTCTTGTGGGGAAATTAGTTGGTTAAAAAATGCACCCAATATTTTGTCCCAAGTGAGATTGAGGAGCTGACAAAATATCACTCCATGTTACAACATTGGACAGAATTGTGTTGAGTATAGAGTTGAAATGGCCATGTGCCTCCTAATATTTCATGGACAGTTGTTGCTAGAAGGGATAATACTTTGTGTTCAGACTGTGGCACTCATCTCTCCCTCACACAGTTCTTACTTTCTCCCTCTCAATACTCTCCAGTCAGTCTCAACCTGGCACAAGCTGATTGTTTTGTACCCAACGGCCCGCTATGTTGTCCCTTAGAAGGCTTAATTGATCCAATGCTTGGCACAAGCAATGCGTCTAATTGCATGAACCCCATTGGCCGATGGCGTCCCAGCGTCATCAGCTCCCTATCGACAGGCCTGGCCCTTACCTTCTCGCTGCCTCTGAGGGCAACAAAATGACAACATTCTCAACTGGCTGACGTGCTCCGGCACGGAGGGATCATTTAGAGACAAATTAAGCTCTGTCATGTTTCCAGAAAGTCAGGACAGGCGGATAGGGGGTAGAAAACAGCATCCTTCTTGGCTGTCATTGGACTAACAGGTGACACGTTTGTTGTCATGTTGGAGCTGTACCATAATGTGTGTGCAGTAGACCTTCAACATGCAGTATTGTCGCTGGCTGACATCTGCCACATGTTCTCTCTGTCATCCAGCACCCTTTGACCTGATAGTATGTTTAGTTGACGTCATGCTGTGCTACATTTTGGTACGGGGGTGCCATATTGTGAGGATGCGCTCTGTTTACCTGTGCCTGCCACGCTAGTTAGTAAAGTAAAAATTAAGTTGTTTAAAAGGAAGGAAGGGAAGGCACAGGTAACCAGAGCGCATCCTCACAAGATGGCGCCCCCGTACCAACATTTGTGACAACAACTTAACGTTCTCTGTAGTATACATCACGTTCTGGCACAGCATACCTGCATGTGACAGCCTACTGTGCTGTACATTTACACATAAAATTAGAGTATTGTTATCAAATGCCATGGTGAAATGTATACCTTGATATCTACGTAGATATAACTACAGAAATGTTAGTGATTGTCCAATTTTTGTAATGTATGTGTTTGTGTGTAAAATCCCTTTGTCAATCAAGGTGCATTATTTTCTGACTTCTAGTTTCTATGAAGAGACTAAAAACACACTGTAAGAAATATGTATCATTCCATCATTTGCCATTCAAAGAAAGTCTCAGTGCTCTTATCCAACAAAATGCCAGCAAATAGCAGCGTTGTCTGAAGAGAAGAAATTCAGAATTGCCATATGCTAACTTTAGCTACCGCCCACCAAAGACAGAGGTTAGGTGTTATGTGGCATTCACATCTACAGATCCAGTCACTCGCCAGACCAGATCTATTATCATGTATGTATGAGGCAAACAGAGTTTCTATAAATAATCTGGAGAAGAATATGTTATATAAATACTGTATGTTATGAACCAAAATCACATTAAGGTCATATAAGTTCAGACTAAAGATCCGGTGGCTTTAACAATAGCTTTGGCAGCTTAGAGTGCTCACATTCAAAAGTATTGACTATAGAAAAAGGAACAAAATACGTAAATTCTGTCACTGTACTTTAAAGTGCTCATATTATGCTTTTTGGCTTTTTCCCTTTCCTTTCTTGTGTTATATATCTTTTTTGTGCATGTTATAGGTTTACAAAGTGAAAAAGCCCAAAGTCCACCCCAAAGGGACTTACCATCTCCAACAGAAAACACTGTTCACAAACTGCTCCAAACAGCTCTGTTGTAGTCCAGCCTTTACTTCAGTGATGAACGCGCGTCACTTTGTAACACACGTTATAATGCTCGCCTAGCTGCTAGCATGGCACACCCTCATACTCTGCCTCTGACTGGCTAGTAGTCCTTACCTAGCTAGGAACAGAAGTGATATGTCTCACTCTGTAGCTAAAACAGAGAGCTCAACACACAGGGTGAAAAGAGGAGCTGCAGCAATGTGCAGTACAACTAAAATGTGGTGTTTTTTGAAAATTAAACCATGGAAACCTATTCTGATATAACCTCTAAATACAATTATGAAGCTGAAAGTAAGCATAATATGAGCACTTTAAGGAAAAAAATTACCTTTAACAATTGAAACCCTTAATGCAATATCTGGATCTAAATCTCAAGGGGCTGCAAACTAACATGTTTAATAAAAGAATTAAAGAAAAATAAATAATGATCAAAGTCACACTGAGTATAATTATATAATCTGCAAATATGGACTGCAAATATATATATATATATATATATATATATATCACAGCGTCTTTGGTGTTGATTGCCTCTTCCTTGAATACTATGTAATGACTCACTGCCATTTAGTATTCGACTTCAATTGTCTCTGTGCTCTCCGACTGCTCAACTCGCCTAACTCCCACTCATGTTTGGGTGGCAGCCTCATCTACTATTACTTTAATTTCTAAAGATATCATCAGAGAATTTCATCCCTTCTCAGTTTGTGTTGCTGCAGTCACGTACTGTTGCTAAAAAGCAACAGCAAGCTGTGCGTACCTCCTGCTGGTTACATCTGACAGTGGCATAACCCACTCAAATCCAAGTCAAAACAACAAAGTTAGCTTCAGTGTGCATTTCTAACCTTTAAAGACATTTGCCAAACAGCTTGTGCCAACACATCCTATCTTACTCCTCCTATGCTACCACAGATTGCCACACATCATTTCATATCCAATTATCATTGTACTAACAGCTCATAGCCTTAGAGAAGTTCCAATACTATTTTTGCCTTCCCGATACCAAGTCCGAAAGCTGAACTTGAGTATCAGCCGATACTAAGTACCGATCCAATTCCAGTGCGTAAATAAATAAATAAAAATAAAATATATATATAAAAAATGTAGTTGTTTTTTTTGGCTCGGGTTACACCCTTTGTGAAACATGAACAAATACATTATTATCTAGTTTGATATTATTATTATTATTATTATTATTATTATTATTATTATTATTATCTAGTCAGTCAATTAAAAAACATACTTTAAAAGTAGATTTTCTTCAGGGCTAAATTACGTGGTATCGGATCGGTGCATAGACTCATGTCTATACCGATACCAGCATTTTAGTCAGTATTGGAGGTATTTTCGATATGACCGTAACTACATTTTGATATCTGTAAAAACAATTTTATGCCCCATGTCAATGAAACGGCTTCTGTATAAAGTTAACAAAGAGTTCTATAGGAGGGCAAGTGACCGCCATAAAACAGGTCAGTAATCTTATGTGTGTTTGACTGTTGGCTTGCACCCCTCTTGAGGTCATCTATTTGTCAGTTTTACAAAATAAGATCCCTAAATCTATAGATTCGGTATGACTGATGGAAGATTGTGTTTGTAATATGGACACACTCAACACTCAAGGGCAACGCTGGAGTCAGGTTGTAAACCACAGTGCGTAAGTGTGTGTGTGTGTGTGTGTGTGTGTGTGTGTGTGTGTGTGTGTGTGTGTGTGTGCGTGGGCGAGCCAGATCACTGATCAATCCACAGGGGAAAGAGGTTGACAGAATAATGACCTGTCCTCTCTTTTCATCAGCCTTTCTCTCTGTAGCTGTATTCTCTATTTTCTTGCTTTCCCCCCCCTCTAGCTCTCCTTTTCCACTCACATACACATCACCTTCTTCGTCCATCATTCACTTATTCATCGTGTTGCTCTTCCAGGAATAACTCCTCTCTGTTGCGTCTAATCTCACATATTTCCCCTTCGTTCCATCTTTTCTTTCGTCTTAATGCCATCCACAGTAATCCTCCATTTCGCTTTTGTTGCCAATCGCCTTTCTTCTTCCTTGTTATAAAATTCTCTTTTCAAGCGACCCCCTCCACCCAACTCCCAGCACCAATAACTCAAACAGGCCTTTCTTTGATGCATCATTCATGGTTTTGTTCCCTAATGCACTCTCTATCTCTTTCACAGCCACACTATCAAATCTTCATCATCGGCTTTTATCTAGTGTTCCAGCTTGCCCCTTCTCCCCCCTTTGTAATGTCTTGTCTTCTCTTGCTGCTGCTGCTGCTGCTGCTTGCCTCTTTCTATTTCTATCCATGCAGTAGAGCTCAGTCTCTCACTTCATGCCTGCTCTTTCAACCCTTTCTTTAACGCTCCCTCCCTCCTATATCCCTCATTTCCTTCTCCATCACTTTCACTTCTTCTTCTCTTCCATTTCTTCCTCATTTAGCCACAGCTCCTCGTCTTTTTCATCCAACCGCAACCCCCCATTACCCCACCCTCCATACCTCACATGTCCCTCCATTTTCTCCCCTCCTCTCCCTTTCTGTCCCTCTGTCATTCCCTGAGGTAAGTGACTGAGTGCTAATGCCCAGGTCTCAGTAATGGGATAATCCTTTACATCAGAGCGCAGCATCATTCAGGCTACACATCACTCTCTAAAAGCCAACCATGTCATTGAAATAGGGCTCTAATCTCCGCAGCACACGCTAGTCACCAAATGTACACACATGTATGTGTATACTGACCGGATGTCTCATCGTTGAGGCCCAGCCACGCTTCAGATCCCATTATGTTTCTTATCGGCCGAGTGCCGCTATCACGGAGAATGGTCCTGCACTGCATTTACCTGCAGATAAACATGTACTGTAGCTTATAGAATGTTTATCTTCCCCACATGGCAGTTAAGAAGCATATATGTATTGTGGCATGATGGAGCAAAACCGTATTTACTGCAAAAAGTAGATATCCAGCCTGAATCTATTAAACTGGTGTCACAACAGTCTTTAAATGCAAGATAAATGCATTTGTGACATAGTGTGTGCAGATACAATCATATTATTTTGCTACCTTGCGCTTGCATTTTTTCTGCAATGTCAATGTGAAGCGCCTGGAAAACTAATGCACCTATACACGCTAGTATGCACACACACACACAGGTCCATTTCTGCTAGAGCTGGAACATCTGGGCTCCCGAATGGCAAGGCTGTCTGTGTCCACCTGTGCCCAGAAATAGCTTGAAAAACACAATCTCTCCGCAACACCTGCTTTGGACCTTACATAACCATAAATGAAGACCACACAGAAAGGAGCAGGAGAAAGAAGAGGAGAAATGGATCGGGATTAGAAAGAGCCTGAGAGTGTGTGTGTGTGTGTGTGCGTGTGTGTGTGTGTGTGTGTGTGTGTGTGTGTGTGTGTGTGTGTGTGTGTGTGTGTGTGTGTGTGTGTGTGTGTACTGTATGTGTGTGCATATGCTGACTGAAAAGAGCTGCCAGCTTTGATCGTTAGTAGGAGATGTCTTAACAGCAGCTTTTGGCATGACAAGCTAAAAGAACGCTGTTCATTGAACATGCTCATACTTTTGGTGAAAATTCAAATTGTGAACTATGTGAACTTTCGTTCATTTTAATCTGTCATGAACTGAACTTTGAGCTAGCTCTCATGAAGTGTGACATTTTTAATCTATAAATTGACTATTATTCTGATTATTATTTTTTTTAATTAATATACAACCACATAGAGGGATAGAACATGAGAGATAGAGGGTAGTGAAGTAGTGAAGACAACAAACCTGAATGCACACAGACAACCAGCTTTACCAATTTATGTGGTTGTATTATCACACTTCACATCACATCAGGTAGAAGCCCAGGTGTATGTGTTTTAATAGAGCAGGGTATTTAGGGAGACCTTTCAAAAGAAAAATAATATTCACCTTGATGATAAAGATACAGAGCTTTAAAGCCTGTGAACTTGTCAGTTTGCTTCATGCAGGAGACTGACAAGCCAGCCATTGATGTGACATTTAGTCCACAAAGGGATAAATAGATGGAACACTTAACTGTACCACTTATGAGCCATTGAGGAGATTGTGTATGTGGTATCTGTGTGGAGTGCACATGTGTGGATGTACAGGCGTCAGTGTTTATGGCAAGTGTATATGAGCAATACCATGCACGTGTGCCCACTGTGAGTGAGCATGCATGGCATGTCTGCATACATTTACTGTACATTTATTTTTCGCACATTAACAAATGATCTTGCATAATGCAATCCTGCGGGTGTATGTTGTGTGCACACGGCTGTGTGTTTTCAAATCTTACTTACTATGCATGGTCCCAAAAGGCTCCCTAATTACAACATGCAGAGTCACGCACAAAGCAGTGTGTAGTTGTAATTTTAAGCCATGTAGTATTTGCTTAGTATGTGTGTATGGTATGGAAGTTACAGAGAGTGTTTGTTTCACACATACATACAAATGCAAATGATACCCATTAAAATGACGAACTTGTTTTTTTTTTTTCCCTTTGCATCCATCTCTCCAGGATGCTCTCATATATTTCTCACTGTAGAGAAGGTGTTTATATGCGGATGGTGCTTTGCTTGTCGCCCATAATGTGACGCAAAGAGCCGACAATAGTCCTGCACCACGGGAGCTACTCCATCACAGACACAGACAGCCAAGTGAATGATGATTCCCACTTTGCACCAGGGCCTGTACCCATCACGCATCAGTTCGAGATAACATGATAGACTGGATGTTGGTACCGATTTAGTGTGTTGCTGTTCAACACAAGGAGCACTGGCAGCAGGGAAGCTAAATCTACCTAAACTCCCATTTGGGCTGAAATACTGGGAATTGGACTCTTTTAAAAGCAAATAAAAACACACACATACAACTAAATAAACAACATATCCTCATAGCTAAACGACAGAATAGGTTGATTTCCACTCCCGAAACGACATATATGACCATTCTATTTACTGCCGCACGGTGGCCGTCTTGACCGTAACATGTGACCGCAGTGGCAGTTTTCATCATGTGACCGTTCTATTTAACGTAACAGCCGCCGTTTTAAACACGTAGTTAACGTGAAACGGAACTAGTTAAGCTTAGGCAACAAAAACGTGGAATTTGGCGCTCTTATACTTTGTCACCTCACTTTCTCGTTTGCGCCACGATTACTACTATGGCCACGAGAGGTTGCCTTCTAACAGCGATTGTAAATATGGGTCGCTTGCACAATCCACCTATACGTTCGTTTTTTTGGGTGAGGACAGTCTAAAATACAACGAACAGAGGCAAAATAAATATCAAATGCTACTTGTGGTTTTAAATGCTTTTGAGAATGCATGTTCTTAAACATGTTGGGGGCCTACAGAGAAATGGGACCGCAATGAAAAAAGCCCTGATTACAGCTGGGGTTTTGAGGCTGGCGTCAGCTGAACACAGCTTTATGACGATGACTGACTGCAAGTCATAATTTACCACCACTTCACTGCTTCCAGGTTGGGGATAATGGTGGGGATTAAGGTACCCTAGGTGGAAGGGAAAGGGGTTTTTAAGTTATCCGTAATAGCTCACATCTGAAATAAGGTCTTATTTGAGATAAGCCCTTTATATACAGTACAGAAGAAGGTTCACTATATATGGTGTTTTGAACGTCATGGTTCAATGTGTTTTCTTTACAGAGAACATTTCTTTCCATTAACTTAGAT
The DNA here is from genome assembly GCF_008315115.2 of Sander lucioperca. Classification (NCBI taxonomy): domain Eukaryota; kingdom Metazoa; phylum Chordata; class Actinopteri; order Perciformes; family Percidae; genus Sander; species Sander lucioperca. The sequence goes on from NC_050181.1 coordinate 28,887,076, forward strand.
TTCCCAGTGATGCATGAACAACACGTAATGTACTAATGACCAAGACATACACTGTAATTAACCTGTGTTAGACGGATACAACTTTTATGCTTTATACAGGAGTTCAAATTAGCAGTCATAAGTCTGCAGAGCTATGCATTGGTCAAAATGTAGATTATTGTATTTCCATAGAAACAGAGATTACACAGGTGATGAAAAGGCTGAAAGTAAACAGGATAAAGCGTATTGACAATGTCCTAGTGAATAATAATTGCAAATAGGATTCTGTATACAGTAGAGCATTATGCACATAAACATACTGACTGAAGGGCTGACAGGTGTAATCTCTGTAGACTCTGTCACTCCGGGGATAACGGGTGTGTGTTTAATATCTCCACCCAGCCCCATCTGATAGTGTTATTATCACTGACCTTGACTTGTAGAATCCTTTGGGAATGATTTTACTCTAATGCGTAAAAAAAAAAAAAAAAAAAACCACAATGTTTAACTTGTTCTCTGTTCAGCTCTGACTCTAAATCCCTGTGTGGAGTCATTGACCTTGAAGTCTGGCTTTGATACGAGTAAATGTAATAGCATTGTAACTGTTGTACAGAAAAGACTTGTGAGCTGGAGAGGGCACTTGGCAGATCAGATTAATCCCAAAAACACATTTATTCCTATGTTGCAGTGACAGCTATAGTGAAATATGCCCGAGGCAAGCTAGTAGGTAAAACCTGCATGTGTGTGTCCTGGCGTGTTTGCATGTGGCGTGACTGTACCATGAGAGTCACTTACAGAAGTCCGAAGTCCAACCCAACAATAACAACTCTCCTCCACAAAACGTGAGGCTCTCAAACTCGTGTCAAATCTCAGAATATTAACAGCAGGTAATACAAGCCGCCGCTGTGCCTCATTCTCATACTATGTTCAAAAAACACATGTACACACCGAGGTTATTATAGTTTAGCATTTTTCTATTGTTTTTATTTTTATTTCGTTTGGACTTTTTGTTTTCAAATCCAGTTTAGTTTTCATTAGTTTTTAAAGCGGGTTTGCTAGTTTAGTTTAGTTTTTATTTTTTGAAAATGCTTAGTTTTAGTTTAGATTTCATTAGTTTTAGTCTTAGTTTTAGTCTTTTTTTGTAATATGGGTTATTTGTCGGGGGATTCAAAAAGGTCAGAAAAATGTATTGTGTAATAATAACTCAACAAAAACATCATACAATTTTAGAAATATGTATTCACAATATATTCAACAATAACACCAGTACAAACAATGTACATATGATGATGAGCACAGATATGTAAACAGTCTATACAAGACGCCGCAGTGAGTGCAAAATGTGTAAGTGACGTGTTCCAGGAAAAAAACCTAAATAGTCAACAGACTAAAGAAGACATACATGAACTACAGGTGTTTTCAACTTTGGTTCGAGTGAAGTGGCGAACTTTTTGAAGTCAATCGAGTCACACAGTTGTGTAGACATCCCAGTATCAATCCACATATCAACCCACGCTTCCTCCCGCTTTTGGTGTTCCTGCGTATGTACTAACCAGCAGCTATCGGGTCGCCGGTGAAAGCCTTCCTGTAGTGTTCTCTCTCCTGCTGTTGTTTCTGTCATGCTGCCTGGCCCTGTATCCATACATCCATGCCCTGTACCGGGGATAGCTTCTGTTTCGGGGAAAGGGGGCTTTGTGTTCTCCTTTACCTTGTTAAGATAAGCTAGGTTAGCCTCCTTGTGCACGCTTCTCAAATGTAGGCTACTTGTACTCCATGTAATAAATTGTCCACATATTTTACCACCAGGACTCTGCCGCTTTCTTCCGACTTTCGGTACCGCCATGATGCCAGGCGAGGGGCACGGACATGTTGTGTTCAATTTGACATGGAATGTCGGAATTTCTGGGTTCCCAGTCGGAAACTATACATGTCTACGGGAAATGTCATGGTCGGAAAGATATAACGTTATTTGCTCTGTGAAAGACATCGACAAAGACGAAAACTAAGGACATTTACTCGATTATTTTATTTTATTTTAGTTAGTTTTGCAAACAGACATTACAGTTTTAGTTTAATTATTATTGTAATGCCTCGTTTTTTATTTTTATTTCAGTTAACGACAATGTTTTTTCCCACCTAGTTTACGTTATTTCGTTCGTTTTCGTTAACGATTATAACCTTGGTACACAATCAATTTGACATTTTGCTCCTGCCTTTATAATAACAAAACAAAAATGTGTTTCCCCATGACAAATACAAACGCATGAATATAGATAGACAGATTATCCCATGGCAGACCCCATGAGTTGGATCTCTCAAGTCACATATTACAATAACATCATCTGTAGAATCTTTTCCCTCAAGCCTTGGCAACAGTAGGCCACCACATGAGCAGAAAGGAATCCATTCACCACCCCCTGGGCATGCTCAGCTTTTTAGCCCTGCAGGCACTTTGTAACTTTGAATCTTCACTGTCGTTGCCTCGTTTTTATTTTCAGAAAGCTGCAAGGGATGGCACTAGCTCCTGTATGTTTTATTACTATTGTAAGAGCTATCCTTTCAGAAAGAACAGAAGTACAATTTGTCAAGGTTACAAGGAATATCAAAACACAACAAACAGGCAAAACGGCCGTGTAGCAACAGTGAAGCCTCAAAAACATCTTTATGAGCCTTGTCATTTCTTACACCCTCTGTTGTCCTAGGGTGGGATGCCTAGGATGTCCTGTCGCATACACATGGAGTCTTTTAGACCCTCGTTAACACTTGGTTTTAAAATGTGTCTTGGATGATCAAATCACAAGTGGACAGCGCTAAATACAAGTCTACACAACCAACCACTGTGATCCGATCACTCAAACCACTTGCCGAGGTGGTCTTGGATGCATTCGACTACTAATATTTTGCAGAGTTAACGCTAATGTGTCCTGATGCGTCACCAGGAGGGAAGTCATAGAAAATACATCATCAATGCAGGACGTGGGGGTTGTTTCGGTGACAGCGCGCCAACGCTCTATAATTTGCCCATAACACAACAAGTTGGACTAAGTGTCGCGACACAACCGCTAACATGACTGCCAAGAGCGTGGACGTAATAACTGTGGGCGGGGCCATTTGACCTTTTAGCGGAAGTGACAAAATCTGAACACAAGACGCATGAAAGACACAGTAAACGGCGATGTGTCTCAGCTGTCCACTTGTGTTCGGATCACCGAAACACATTTTAAAACAAAGTGTAAACAGGGGCTTGGATTCCACTCCGCACAGGCACTTGTGGAGCTGCTACTGTAGTGCAGTTAAGATGGTCCCTGACTGGCTTCCCTCCCGATTGGTACCTGGCAAAGGCGTTGGTGAAGCACCAAGCGCAGAAGGAAGCACCAAAGCCGAGGAGCAAACTCAGCTGACTATGGTGTGGGGTAAGTATATTTCCTCTGCGCCTCACAGGCGCTACTCCACATGAGCTTTATTGTGACAAAGCTCTTGTTGCTACACTTTTAGCAGAAAACATTTCTCTTCTATGCATTCCCCTCTGCAGTTTGCCAAAGCATTCTATATTTAACAGACTTCCACAAGCGCACACATAGTTTCTGGCTCAGTTAAAATCCCAATACCTGGCTGTGGCCCTAGTAGGAGACCTCAGGACATGAATGAATAATGTACCACTGAGCCAAGCCTTTAAAATCAAACCATGCACCCGCGCTGAATTGGACCATATTTTACACATGTTCCTGGTTCAGATCCATTTAGCAACCCTAAACAGTCGGTTAGGCAAGGATGAAAACTAGATGGGGTGCAAAGGGTGTGATGCACCATGGGGCACGGATAAAACATTACAGACATATGGGAGGGTAAGGGTGAAGGGGATTTAAGAGCAGAAGGAGTGTAGCACGGGCTGCTGAAAGGATGGCAGTCAGGGGATTCAGGGGGAAAAAAATGGAAGAAGGAAGGTATGGTAATAATAAGAGGAATGAGGGGGCTAAATGGAGAAGAGGACCAATGAAAGAGGTTGTGGTAAAGAATCAAGATAGGGCGGAATTCGTTAAGACAGAGATCTTCAAGAGGGGGTCCGTGACCCCTAGGGGGTTCTCAGAGTTAGTACAGGGGGGCCCCCAAAAGAGGTTTAATATTTATTTATTTTTTAAATTTTTTGGGCATTTCCACCTTTATTGGACAGGAAAGCTTGAGATATGAAAGGGGAGAGGGGGGGGGTGCCGCTGCAGGTCGGATTCGAACCCTGGACCTTCTGCGTCAAGGAACAAACCTCCGTACATGTGCGCCTGCTCTACCAACCGAGCCAAACGGCCATGTTTAATAATTTTTAAATATCTGAAAATATACTGTAATATGAATTCAACATATGAATAGTAAAGATAAATTGGCATATTTGTGAAGAAAAGGTAGGTAGTCATACAGTTAACTTAAATTCACTGTGCCTTCAACATGTATATTTAACATTAAAATATAATGTATAAATGATAATGTCCATTCATTTTCATCCATCTGGCCCAGTTTAATATGCAATTGTATAAAATATATTTAGTAGGGAGTCCCTACTCTGTCTCTTTTTTCAGCAAAGGGGTCCTTGGCCTAAAAAACGTTGAAGACCCCTGCGTTAAGGGGTTACAAGCAGTGTAAACAGGAAAAAGAGTAAAGAGGCAGGACAGAAATGGAAGAAATAGGCAAGAGGTTGTTGAGGAGGTTGGTTTTTTTTTTTTTTTTTTTTTTATAATGGCCTCCCTCCATAATGATCTCTGAGATCTGTCCTAATTGGGCAAATCTCAGAGCAGGCACCCAGCACCCCGCTCTGGAGAACAGGTCAGACAGAGAGCAAGCGAGAGAGACGGAAGGAAGGGGAAAACATTTACAGACACAAGGGGGGTGCCATGAAAAGGTTGAGCTATGTGAGTCTAATGAATTGAGGGGTTGTACAAGAGCAGCTTTGACCTCCAACTCCCTGCTCCCTACTTGCCTTAATTCCTCTTTCCCTCTCCGGCTTTCACTACCCCGTTGTAAATCTATGAGCAGCTCAATGGATTGAAATTTCGAAAACTACTTTTGGCTTCAGATGATGACACAATGGAGGCTTAGGGTGGCTCAGGGACCTTGTTTGGAACAGTGTGGCCAATGAAAAATGGCTCTCTGTGAGAGATGTGAGAGAAGGAGAAGAGGGATCTATAAGGGCCTCTCCAAAAGACTAATTTATGAGCATCCTGATCAATGGGTTAATTAAGTGGAGAGAGGAGAAAATGGAAAGGGCAGGGGCTGGCCAGAGTGGCCGTGGCAAAGAAGAAAGGGGGAGGGATGGTAGAGCAAATGGGTGGAGGTTGGGAGGGTGACAACAAGAGAGGCAAACAGATTTTGGCAGAAATGTGGAGCCAACTGTGGGAATCCAATCCCATTGTGTGCTTAACTAAATTGACTGGGAGCATCCAATAACTCCCTGAGGGAATTTCCCCATGTTAGTGATGACTATGAGCTATCAGCTCACCTACTTGAATCGATACTACTCCACCTCTTCAGATTTGTCAAAGTCGTGCAAAATAAGATGTCAAGAACGCAATCCACGGGGCAGTCTTACAGAGACCTTTTGGAAAAATCAATTCAGATATTTACTTGTCAAAAGAAATCTCGAAAAGGAGGAATACACGTGTCAAGCACACGCATACACTTCAACCGTGCTTAGACAACACATGCGCCTGCAGCTGTTCTGTCTTCAAGAATGTGAAGCACGTTCTCCAGTGAGAAAGATAGAGCTCATCCTTTGAAATGTGTTTATTCCCCACAAAAGGAGAGAGAGAGAAAGAGAGAGAGAGAGAGAGAGAGAGAGAGAGAGAGAAAGTAGCAGTGAAAGAAACAGGGCCAAAAATTCCTGCTGACTTGCAGCCTTTTCTAAATCGCCGGCCCCTTCTCCTATTCCCCTTCTTATTTCCAACTCTGTGGAGTTTAAACCCAAATGGGAAGAGGTTGTTTCATGTAGGCACCATGGGAGCTCTGGTTGCTTTCTTCCCAGGCATTCATCTTTGCAGAAACACCCCTACCCGACCACATTCCAACCGATCTAAAAGCGATCCACGTTAACATATCCCAGCAAAGCAATCTCCCCACTCATTAGCCGTGATCGAGGTTACACTCCCTTACCCTGGCTAATTAAGGTGACAAGGCCCCATCTTTTTTCTTCTTACGGTGAGCTGTTCCCCTCTTTTCATTCCACCCATACATGCCTGTCCCTTTTACCTTGATAGTCCATGCTTCCTATACTTGAATTTCTAATATTCCTATTGTGATCTATCTTGCCTTCTTAAAATCTTAAATGTGTTACCACCAAATCCCTTTCCCTCTTTCTTACACCTTGGGTGAATTCCAGTCAGAAGGGGCATTTGAAGGGCACTGCATAGGGAAGAGGAGTCATTTTTACCAAGCTACTGTAGCCTGAGGGTAGCAGATAAGTGCACTCAATAAAGTTCGGTACGAGTCAGAACACTGACATTTATGTTCCCAGGGCTGTGAGCTGCGACCTGTGCAAGTATAGTCTACGGAAATCTGCTCTTTCAGGGTGTTTGGCCCAGGAGTGATCCACACAGATTGGAATTTAGTCCCTCTTTCCTGCAACCATTTGTCAGCAGAAGAATTGCTCCAGCCTTGAGAGACAGTGTGAAGAGCCACAGATGAATGATTCAACCAACGTGCATTGTTTTCTATGAAGGATGGAGGACACACATGCCGCATCCTTAAATATTAATAGAAAACAAAAGGAAAGTGCCTTTAGTTAAAACAAATCAAAGGAGAAAGGCGTGCCAAAGGTTTTGATGCGTTCGCTTTTTAGTGTGTGCACAAAGGCAGAGCCTTTCACTGTTGCGTGTGTGTGCGTGCGTGTGCGTGTGCGTGTGCGTGTGCGTGTGTGTGTCTCTGTTTATCCTGGGGGTTAGTGTTTTCTTTGCTGATTGTGACAATAACAGCGACGATCACTGCCTGCTTGGCATCATCGAGCGCGAAAGTGTAACACTGCCATTCTGGTGCTCATTCATCACTGTCGTGCCTCTGCTTTCATCCCTAACCGGCACAGACATACACACACACACACGTGTGTGTGTGTGTGTGTGTGTGTGTATTTGTGTGTATATATATGTATATATATATATATGTATATATATATATATATATATATATATATATATATATATATATATATATATATACATATATATATATATATACACACAAATACATCCAGAAACTAGGAAGCGCCTGTCAAGGAGGAGACATCCTAATTCCCTATGTAGGCTCATTCTTTTCATTAGCGTCCGCCATCACGACAGCTAAAGCCCAGCAGCCTAACGATGCATCAACTGGAGCTGGACGGCACACAGAAGTACTTGAAACGCTCCATTTGTTTAGAGGTGGAGGGGTCGAGCCTCGATTCTCAGAATGAGGTGGCGAGCAACTGCACACGCACGCACGCACACACCCAACACATCCACTCCTTACCGATAAATGTCATCAGAAACCGAAAGGGATTTATTGCCAAGTAAGTAACACTTAACAAGGAATTGGCCTTGGTTGTTGGTGCATACATATACGCATAATTGAACCTTAATATGAAATAAACAAACAATAAATACAGAAACAAATATGTACAATACAATAGGGCTGCAAGATATGAGGAAAATATCCAATTGCGATTCTTTTTGACAGATATTGCGATTGCGATATGATTCGCGATATTGGAGGGAATGATCATTTTTGTATCATTATTCTTATTTTCACTGAAAAATATTAAAATGAAAAACGTGATAGTTATAGTGTGATTTTTGCGAGGATCTGTACCAAACAAAGATTTTTTTTTTCTTTAGTCTGTAGGATAGGATTTGTAGGACGGGACGTCTCTGCAGCGCCCCAATACTTCATTCAGACTGGTTTGGCACATATTTTGCCTTTAACAAATATTGTGCCGCCCCTGCAATTTTGGATATTGCACTAGTACATATTGTATTTCGATACAATTGCGATTAATTGTGCAGCCCTACAATATAACTATTTAACACACACATAGTATATATATATATACACAGTATCTCACAAAAGTGAGTACACCCCTCACCATACCTAGAGATTGGCATGGGGTACTTTCCATAAAATCATCTCTCAATGCAAATCAAACCAGCTATTAGGCTAACTGAAATAAAACCATGCCAATCTCTAGGTATGGTGAAGGGGATGTGATGATGTGGGGCCATTTTGATTCCAAAGGCCAAGGGAACTTTATCAGGATGCATAGTATCCTGGATCCATGAAATAACTGGCCTTTAATGGGAATTTAACATAGGGGTGTACTCACTTTTGTTGCCAGCGGTTTAGATATTAATGGCTGTGTGTTGAGTTATTTTGAGGGGACAGCACATTTACACTGTTATACAAGCTGTACACTTAATACTTTACATTGTAGCAAAGTGTAATTTCTTCAGTGTTGTCCCATTAAAAGATATAATGAAATATTTACTAAAATGTGAGGGGTGTACTCACTTTTGTGAGATACTGTATATAAAAATATATATATATATATATATATCATCCAGAGCTCCTCCTCTCCTCATCCAGAGCTCCTCCAGGCAGCACTGGTGCCAGCAGCAGTAACCCCTGGGAGATGGACAGCAGGATCTGGTATCTCTGCAAGCCTTACGTGTTGCCATTAGCCGCCAGCTCGGGCCATGCCTCAAACCCAACCACCGCAACTCACCGTCACTTATGTAAACACTTGGACATCAAAAGCATAACGGCCGGGGCCTGTGCTACGGGACAGCCGCTGGCTATGCCACCGCCGAGGCTCGTTACGTTTGACTGACTGAGGCGCCACAAACATACCAGCACAAGAGGGAAACGGGTGTGTTTTTATAACAACCCTCATCGTTATACAATGCAGCCACGGTGATAACACTTGAGCATGTTGGCCAACACAGCCACTGCTGCTGCTGCTTCCTTTGTCAGCATTACCATTCAACTGGTCTTTCTCTAGGTAGTTGTTAGGCCTTTGGCTGACAGCTCATACTAATATGTGTAGTGGTGTATCAGCCCATACTAATGTGTGTGCAACAGCAGGGAAGAGGTAGCATGTAGCAGATGTTAAGAGCGCCAAATAGAGGTGGTGGGTGGTGGGCTCTCTCTGTCTCTCTGTCTCTCTCTGTCTCTGTCTCTCTCTCTCTCTCTCTCTCTCTCTCTCTCTCTCTCTCTCTCTCTCTCTCTCTCTCTCTCTCTCTCTCTCTCTCTCTCTCTCTCTCTCTCTCTCTCTCTCTCTCTCTCTCTCTCTCTCTCTCTCTCTCTCTCTCTCTCTCTCTCTCTCTCTCTCTCTCTCTCTGAAACACCGTCCTGTTTGCTCTTCAGCCTGCTACCCTCTGCTCCTTTTCGATTTCATGTGACATGCGCGGCCACTTGACTTTCAGGGCACATTCTCTCCTCCTCTCTCTGGATGTGACCGGGGTAAGAGGGCAGGAATAGCGGCCTGCCTACCTGCCTGCCTCCAGACCCGTTGACTCGGAGCTTGTTTGTGATGCTGAGGGTTTACTACAGAGCACTCGCGGGGATGTGGCTTCTCCTAACCTTGAGATCGCTGTCAATACCATAACTCGCTCAATTTGTTTTTTGCGACCCCATCGATGGCGAAATGTAACAGGCAGTGTGGGCTCGTGGGACTGTGTGTGGGAGAATGTAATGAATAACACGGGGGAACAAAAAAAATAAATTAAAAAAGGATATTTCATAATAAACACATCAATCTCCACAGTTATGTTGCAGTGAGATTTGTGTATAAAATCCCTGGACTATGAAATGGATTGCAGAAGGGGTATTAAAGGACAAAAACAAAGCACACAGGTAGAATTACCATGGATGCAACAGAGAAATACAGGGAAGTCACTCAGGTTTGCCAGAGGGATCAGCTGCACTGCTCAGAGCAACATGGATTCTGACTGTCAGTCAATCTGATTGGCCGGAAAGCAGGATGTATTTAATCCCGGCTGTTGCTGACTCTGTTGCTGTTGATTCCCTCAAATCTGTACCATGCTTTCTATTCAGGACCTGACTCTGCAACACAAAGGCACAAAATCCCATTGTAGCGTTGCACCTCTATTATGAATGGAATAACTTGTTTTTTTTTAAAAATCACTCAATCACAGTGGTTTTTCATCTTTGCAGGTTTCCTACAGTGGAGCAGTATCCCACCTCCTGCACTGTCCAACTTGAGAGGGGAGCAAGCAGTTCGGAGCTGGCCGATGGCTGTTTCTGGGTGGTTTCTCGCTGTCTCTGTGTCTCCCTTTGGCTTTTATCTTTTTGAAGAAAAGAGGAGCAAATGTTCATTGATCTTGGCCGGTGGTCAGCCCGGTTCTAACGGGAGGTGGGAGAAGCAGCGATGTCAAGGTTGCCAGAAGAGTGTTGGACCTTGATGATCTAACCTTAATGAGCCCACAGGGGACACTACAGCGCTGTTCGCATCAGATTGACTGACGAGGTGAAGACCAACGGAGGAGACAGCGGAAGGAAAGTTTGGAGAGAGTGTGTGTTTGAGGGAAAGAAACAACACGCGGGGACAAACCACATAGCAGAAAATCCTGCTGTATGAAAGAAAAACAAGAAGACCGAGTCGGAGAGAGAAAGAGAGAAGAATGGATGGAGCCGAGACAAGTAATGGCTCCAACCCCGTGTCTCCATCTTGCACCCCAGAGAGCAAAGACCTCAGTCAACAAGGCTCAGACAAGGCAGAGAGATGGGTCACTGTGGAGGGACTGTGGGAGACCTGCACTCTAATTGAATGGCAACAAAACAGACACAGAGACAGGCTGCCAGGGAAGATGGAGGTACTTTCCTCAGAGAACAATTCTCAACAATATTATATAATCGTTTACCTTTACTCTTTCAATAACTCAAAAAGAAAATTGCCAGCATTCACCACATGTGCAAGGACTGCATAGTATTACAAAACATGGACTTTCAGCTTATTGCAGATGTTTTTTTTTTTTAAATAAGACCAATGCCAATGCTTATGTTTGCTTATTTTAAAAGGAATAAAATATTTGGGCGTAACGATTTCATGTCAGGGTTCTGCACAGGGCCAGAGAACACTGTTTACTGGGCTTTAGCATAAAGAAAGAAATGCAGCCTCTAGCATATTTGGACATTGCTGCAGTCGATATGGGGATGTCAGTTGTTTTTTGATTAATTTTTGCCGCCTTAATATACCACGGACACATGCGGGGTTTGTCCTTCCAAAAAAAGATGCCGCCATAGCAACGACACACACTCCCGTTGCAAAAAACAGCCAGGCTCCCTTTGAACCAAATGAATGAGTCGGCCACAAATGGATGAAGAAGGGAGGTAGGGAGGTAGACCAAAAAGTCAAATTTATCCAATGGGAAGAGAGCGGTAGCCTACACATGATAACAAACACATGATTACATGGGGAGACTGGAGAGGCATGTTCCCATCGTGAACAGCTTGTTGCCACTTACCAAGCCTTGTTATATAAAAAAGAACATCTATTGTAGAGTTATTCCATTGAATCAGCTTTATTTTGTACTAGGGGAAGCAGAGAAGGAGTTTAGTAGTACACACAGATGAGGCACATGTCATAGAACCTGCCAAAAATATTGAACACATTTAGTGTGTGTCTGTCCAACACAATCTCACGGCAGTTTGTGTAATTGTCACGTTATTTTTAATCTATTGATTCGTGTACAGCAACATGTTTATCTCAATTTTTTTCGTGGTGGCCAGCACGAAATGGGAACCATCTATTCAGAGGTTGGGTTTAGGAAAAACACAACGGGGAAAGGACGCCTCACACGCCGGGAGACGGCCGCGGGGGACGCGCGACAATAACGGGACGGTTGGGATTAGGAAGACTACGGGAAACAAAACGCCACACGCGGGATGCGATCCCCGATCTCGGCTTTTTATACTACTCTCTACCGTTTTTGTGCTATGATCACGAAATATGCTTCCCATTGAATACATTACTTTATATTTTCGTGCTGGCCACCACGAAAAAAACGTCCCCATGAACACTAATCAATAGATTAAATAACGTGACCATTTCACGAACTGCCGTGAGACTTGGTTGGTCTGTCACACATTGCTCTCAGGTCACTTTTTGCTTACCAAATCGCACAAACAACGGAACCTTTAAGTTGAAGCTGAAAAGTAGCAGACGTAATCTCACTGTTGGGGAAATAAAATGATGCCAGCAGTCCTGAAAATACATTTCTGCACCTTCAGAGCAATGACTGACACTGACACATCAAGTTTTCCTTCCTCAGCTTCTCATTAACAGACGGGAGATATGAACAACAGCGCCTCCCTGAGGACTTGTGTGTTCAGCCAGCCGTGGCTTTACTAAATTATTTCGAGTTTGCGAAAAACAAACATTTAATTTCACCAGCAGTCATCAGACGAGTCTCCAGTTCTCCAGTCAACATGTCAGCTGTTTGTTTTTTTACACAGATGGCATCTCTCACCTAAAATTAGCAACGACTGCTGTCATCTCCAGTCAGAAAAACATCCTTACGCACTGGGGGACCTGCTGTCACTGATTTATCTCCGGTTAAAAAAAAGATAGTGAGGGATGAAATTAGCAGTGAACGGCCAGGTAGGGCTTTTAAGGACTGTGAAAGTGTAATCGTGTGTGGTTTTGAGGGCTATTTCAACCCACCCTGTCACAACACTAGCCTGCATCTGTTGACTGCTTAGCGACCCGCGCTAGAAGCCATCAATCTAACCGACAACACGCTTTGAACGCTTCAGCCCCATCTGCCTCCAGCTTTGCTGCACCTTGCCCAGGATGGATGACATTGAGAAATGTTTTCAGGGGTTCTGCATGATTTTGCTTGGGACACGCACAGAAAATGAACAAATTCTTGCATGCAGGATGCCCACACACATAAAGTAAGTGTATACAGGCCTTCTTGACAAGTCCACCTGTTTTTGTTGTGTTATTGTAAGCTTAGGCTTATTGTAAATTAGCCACTGACACAAAACAAATTAGAATACACCATACTGCACTGCTGCAGAAATGCCCTATGTCTCCCACCGTTTCTCCTATTCTGTGTGTACATATTTCTCTCTCCTGTGTGTACATATTTCTCTCTCCTGTGTGTACATATTTCTCTCCCACACACAAATGCCTGCAATCACTCTACACAATGCAGTAGCGTGTCACTTTTATCCCCCTTAAATATCTCCACAGGTCTTCAAAGTTTCCAGCCAGCCGCCATCGAGATAAATAACAACTCCTCTGTGACAACATCTATTTAGCACAAGGACAGTCGAACATTTTTCCCCTCCGCCTCCATTAAAATGCTTTCTCGGGCCACAGAGGAAATGTCCCTATCTGCTATATAGGGCAGGCTAGCCGCCTTAAACCAAAGTGAGAAGCCGAGCTGCCTTCCTCTTCTTCTCGCCGCCGCAGATAAGAACAGAGGTCTTCTTGTCCCTGCTGAATTCTATCATCTAGCAGGCCCTGCCGATCCGAATGCTCCACAACACCAGCCACAGCATATAAATGCGCCCCATTCTTTGTGCTGTGTGTGTGTGTGTGTGTGTGTGTGTGTGTGTGTGTGTGTGTGTGTGTGTGTGTGTGTGTGTGTGTGTGTGTGTGTGTATGTGTGTGTGTGTGTGTGTAGGGGGAGAATATGTTCTCATGGCCATGGCGTTTCCTGGGTCTTTTGAGTATAAAGACCCCATGAAGATAAAGCTCATATTAAGTTGAAGGATGATTTAACTGTTGAAGGGGGAGCTTTGTGAGTGTGTGCGCGTCACTTTGATCATCTGTCTGCTACACAGGCCGGTTTGCTTGTAAAAAAAAAAAAAAAAAATCCCCATCCACTCCAATTCATTTCACTATTAATCCAGACAACACACAATTAAAGAAGTGCACAATGATCACCGTATGTGGAAACGACTGATCCGGCATCGATGCTATCACAACAAAGCAGTTTGATTAATAAGCTACAAAATGTGAATGTTGCGAGGACAGAGAAATGAGCTCAGCCTGACTGAATAGCAGCCTCTGTTTCTCTCATTCCACACCAGAGGAGCCCCGAGTACAAGTCCTCATTAATGGTACAGAGGGTACATCTTGACTGTTACGAAGGAGCAGCTCATCTGCATGAAGCTCGACTCAGTCACAACAGGTTTGGCATGCCACACATGAAAATACACATCCATACCAACATACTGAAACAAGCTGCAAAATCCAACAGATTGGCCAAAAAAAAAAAAAAAAACTGTTCAAGTGCAAGATGTCTCTTTCATTTGCAGACATGTTTTGGACAACTCCAAATGCTTTTTTTTTTTTTTTACATGTTCTCAAACATGACATGTAGGCAACATTGGTTAAAGATAACAAATGTTGAAATGTTGGTGATGAAATCAAATTCCCTCATTTCAGCCCCAATGTGCTGATTCTGATCCTCATTTCTTAACATTTGTTTTCACTGTAGGTGTCAAAGACAGGCTTCGAGCACAGACACACACACACACACACACACACACACAATAAAATGCTAATTGAATGCACATTTGGCGAACCAATCCATTGAAACAATGTCTCTTAATGTGTAACTCTGATGTTTGAGTAGGAATCATCCCCCTCTGGTTAAATTAGCATTGGCCGTGTAAACCTCAGCCTACCTGTTAATTTGTGATCCCCGGGTTCTGGTGGGCTGCCAGATTCCCACTGATGTTTTTTCCCCCTGAGATTTCTCCTTCTCCTCTTCACTAAACCTTCCTCCAGCAGCGGTAAACGTCAAGCGAGCAAAAAAAGTACTTGTTTCTTGGAAAAACAAAACAAAAAAAAATTAAAAAAATAAAAATGCACCACCTTCAAAAATGCCCCCCCCCCCCCCCCTACAGCACTATCTCGTTCAATCCAACCGGGCCGGCAGGTGGGACTTCATAACTGGAGACAATCACAGTGGAGACTGAAGAGCAAACATAAAGCTGCTGTACTGCATCACACACCACATACAGCAGGACATAGCCTAGTATGATTCCCCATCCGAGCAGGCAGGCTCGGCTCGGCTCCTTCCCCGTCTTCTCCTGCACGGCAATAGGCTGTGTTTATTTAATTCATTTCTCGGCTGACAGTCCGGTTAGCCTCAGAAGGAATGTCTGTGTTTTTATCGAGGCCTTAATACGACAAAAATAACCCCCAAATAAGTCGTGTCTGCGGTGTCTCGGCAGATTTGACAGCCGGGAAAGTGTCACCTGTGTTGACCAATGGTAGCAGTGTTTTTGAGCGTTTTTTTTCTGGGACGTCGTCGATAAATCCTCAATAAATCCCCTCAAGGAGACCTCTGACACCGCCGTTCACCGGTTCAAGTCGCGGTGCGAGCCTCGGCTTGCTTTAGCTCGTCTCGGTAACGGCGGGCATGGACTGCATGGTCTTCCGGTAGTCTTGTGTGAAAAGATGCTGCCTCTGCTGCTGCTGCTGCTGCTGCTGCTGTGTGGATGCCGTGACCGCCTGAGCTAGCCGTCGCCCGCGCGCGCACGTGCGCACCCTCGCAAGCACGCACGCTCGTTCCCGGCATGTGACGCGCGCCGCAGTTTCCTCCCTAGCAAGCTGGTCGCCTTGGCAACGCTTTCCTCTGACCTCAATATGGTCGCTTTTCTCCTAAAAAATGTGTCGCGTTTACCTCCGTTTCTGTCGCGATGACAGCAACGCGCTCAAGTTCACTCAGTGGTGAAGATAGGTATTAATCCGTAGAGGGTGTCGTAGGGCTGGTCTCCATCTTCTCCTGCAGAAAAAGGTGCGAAAAAATAGTGCTGAGGAGTTTCATTTTTTTCGGCATCCCTTTCCTCTTCTCCTCCTCCGCTCGCATACAGCCGGGCAGATCTGCATCAGCATGACGTCAGAAGACGTTAAAGGGATACTAGCCCTTTTTTTCCACCTCCTTTCCTCATCCATCCATCCATCCATCCATCCATCCTGCATCTTTCTTTTAATACTATCCCTTCACCATTCATTCATTCATTCTTTTATTCACCCAGCCACCTCAAGCATCCCTCCGTCGATCGATCCTTACCTCAGTCGCTCCCCTCCATCTCTCCATCCATCATACACAGTTTACCCTTTCAACACAGAGAACATGTCATTCTCTTTTTCTGCCCTGTTAATCCCTATAGGAGGCTAAACATATCACTGAGGGATAAATATTCCAGCCAGTATTTTGAGTGCCAAATGGGGTATTAAATTAGTTTTATAGTGATTTCACAGGAGATTAAAAAAAAAAGATATAATATAGGCCTACAATAAGATTAGGATATGCGCTCACTAATCAGCACTACAGGTCCCTTTTGGAATATTATGTTGATTTTCTTTGGGGGGGTTGCTTACTTCACCACCTTGTAAATGTATTATTTTATGCTTTACTTTAAGGGATAATAATATCCACCATGGCTGGGTCCCTGATCTCATCAATGCAGATGGTAATGGCTGTGTGGAGGCAGCACCTGCTCCTCTGGATGCAGCACAGCCACATGTCTGTCTTATTACCAGGGTCGTAACACAGCCAAACATCTGCCTCAGACACTCTCCCTCTGCAGAGCCATGTATCCAGAGTTTGTGGGCTGGTGCCCGCCAGGATTTCCCACATCACAGGATTAGTAAAAGTCTTTTTTTAAATGATGCTCCATCTTTGCTTATTTTCATGCTACGACTTGCAGTCACTTAAGATGAAGTATAATCCAGTCATATCCAAATGATGCTCATGTGCTCTCAGGCAGCATCCAGAGCTCATTGTAGAGAAGATTTAGTGTTCGACATCCATGTGCTAGTGTTCATTCACTTCCTCGTTTAAACCCCAGGCAGGGAAACAGGGTGCTTCTCCACTCATGTGGGGAGCCAGCCTGTCGTCAATCAGCCAAAACATCATGTCAGCCCGGCATGCTTTTTACCTTTGGACACATCCAGCTACCTAAGGGACACAGATGAGGCAGAGAGAGAGGAAGAGAGAGATCGCTTTGGGCCTTCGATCTTGGCTATCAAGACAAATTGTCTTTGGTGTTGGATGTACATTCCCCCTGTGATATCCCATCAGGGCCAAGGTGAGAAGGCAGAAGACCTGTGTCTGTGTGTGTGTGTGTGTGTGTGTGTGTGTGTGTGTGTGTGTGTGTGTGTGTGTCTTCATGTACAGGGGTGATGTTGATGTCCTACACTTGATAGACCCTTGCCAAGCATCAGAGGTAATGGCCCACCAGGGAGACCTGACAGCTGAGCCCACACCTAGATGTGCGCGCACACACACACACACACACACACACACACACACACACTTCACTGCCTGTTTCACACAACTCCTTGTGGTTTGTCACTGATGGACTACATTGATACACGGTAGCAAACACATGTATCATGACACACACGGTCCCTTTTGTTCTCCCTTAACACAGAAAAAACACACACGTTCCCTCCCTACACACACTGATATATCTTGTGTTGGTGTTAGAGGTCAGTTTGCCACTATAGAGCCCCAGGGGGAGCTGCAGGTCTGTGGAGAATTTCTCTGCAGTGTTTATGTAAATATATCTTATACCTCCAGAACATCATTATATAGGGCTGTGCTTGATTTGCGCAGTTCTGCGCACAAGTGACCAGTCAGAAGGCCCTTTGATGTGGACTGGGGTACTAAGCCCCTGCAGAAACCCACCTCAGGCTCTTCTAATCTGTATCTCGGCTTTCAAACAGCTCAGCAATTAAACAGTTGGAACAGACCAAGAGAAAGTAATGTGTTAAGACAGGCACATTAAGGCATACATTGTCACATAAATAAATGCAGACATAAAAGCATGTATACACATGTCCATGCAACTATTAGCCATTATCACACACATATAGGCCTACACATGCCTGTGGATTTAATATTCCATTAACAACAGGCTGCAAAACACTGCTACATTCTGCGATACTACAATCAAATAATTTGTTTGCTTGGAGGCGTTTGCAATAATATGACATTGCAATCTCATAAAGCCATTAACCTTTCTGTCTAAGGCACCCAGAGTATGCAGAAAGCCTAATTTACTTTTCCTGCAACCTGACCTATTGAGCATGCCCACAAATCCCTTCTTGTTTGCAGACTGTGAGAGCCCGCGCTGTCACGGAGATTGAAATAGAATATCAAAAATAAAAACAATTATTTGATTGTTTGTGACTATAGTTTTAAGCATGGCGGTTTCGTAAACACTCGCCTGTGCACATGTGTGCATTACAAGCGTCCAAATAGCTGAGAACAAACTCCAGCTAGCGGATGCCAGGCGCTTTTAATTCACAGAGCTGTTTGGGGGGGGGATTGTATTGAAATACACTTTCAATGAAATGTGTTCATTCTCCTCCTGTTCCTGCAGCAGAGATGATCCTTGAACTGCTTCTCACTCAAACAGTATGACGCTGGAAGTTCAGCATCTCACCCTACTCCCCTCTGTGCCCTCATCCTGTTCTCACCCTTACACCTTTAAACTAGGGCTGTCAGCGCTAACGCGTTAATCGCGATGCGATTAAGGGCCGACACGATGAGATTCAGTTTTTTTAATCGCATGCCGGCATTTATTAATTCTGACCTGTCTCGTTGCCGTCGAGGGGACAGTAGTTTTCACGGATACACAGCCTGTATGACACGGAGAAAGCAGCCACACTGAACTGCTGCAAGGTGCTGCAAACGCTGTCTCATTAACCGGTGATCACTGGACGTCAGTGAGTAATCAACATTATTTAGGAGTTACTAAACACTATATTGACTCTAGTAAGGATAGGGATTTTTAGTTTTTTAGTTAGGTACTTGGAGGAATTGTGCAATAATGACAGATTCACACATTTTCTTTTGTTTAAAGTAAATAAATAATTTCAAATCTTAAAATCAAGTTCATAAAGTAACTTTCTTTGCATTCATTTGATTCCCAATCAAGATTGGTAAAAAATTGCTTTTGATTGTTAATATGTACTTAAAAACTGTTCTAAAATGCAAAATAATAGAATTTTAATCATGTGATAAAATATGCGATTAATCGCGATTATAGAAATTCAGCGATTAATCGCGATTAAAAACAATTAATCGTTTGACAGCCCTACTTTAAACCTTTTACACATCACACCTTGCCTGAATTCCTTACACCCCTCTTCACTTCGAACTTCATCGCTGGTGATCTTTCTCTTCCTTGTAGCTTCACATTTATTCTCTCTTCTCTTTCTCTCATCTTTCTTTCTACCTTCCCTGCCCACCACGAGGTTATCTGCCCACCGGGTTGGTAACCGGCACTCTTCCTACCGTTACTTTCTCCGCCTCTCCCACTCTTTCCCTCCAGGCCAGGGGTGAGTCCAGGATTTTTTAGGTGGGGTGGCAAGTGTGGGCCCGGGGGATTTTATCAGAATACAGCATAGAAAATCTGCTTAGAAATATAGGAAATATTGGATGGGATTGAACAACACAATGTAATTTTGCTTAATAAAACACATCACAGTCATTATTAATTTCACTCATTTTTATTTTCAACACATTGTGTATCCAAATACAATACATATTTTCTATGGGCTCTTAAGGCAAAAGTTTGGATATTCATCATGGAAACATTAATAGGTCATGTGACAAGGGCTGGAAAGATTTCTTTTCACAGAACTGTATAAAAATATAGTGCAATATACTTAAAATAAACTTGCCTCAAACTTTAAAAAGAAAACCATGGCTGTACACAGTTTTCAGATAACAGGAAACAGAACAGAAATAAAGTGCAACACACAATTTATTTCTTACAGCAACAAGTGCTCTACAGTGAGTTCAATATGTTTTTACTTCTAAACTGGCCTCACAATTTTCCACAAAGTAGACAGTTGCCATACAATGTGTGTTTAAAGTATATATCCATTTACCAAATGGAAAGGCAGCGATTGGCAGAACAGGCAGCAAAGTGACAGTACTGTGATCCAATGGAAATCAAATTTGTCAGATTGATAGCACTCTACCCCAATGGATTGGGAGGGCAACAGGGGGGGCCAATCATATTTCAGGGGGGGTGGGTGCCACCCAGGGCCCCCCTCTAGACCCGGCCTGGCTCCAGGCAGCCTGTTCTGTTTCTTACATACTCACTTACCACTGTGAGATTGGGTTTATGTTTGATTCTTATGTTTTGATTAATTCATTGGAACATCGTTTCTTGTGGGGTAAAGCAGCTATGGAGAATGTGTTGTATGACTCAGGCATGAGACAGAATGACAGCTTCAGCATTATGTAGTGTTCAATGGAGCGTTAATGGCACTTAGCAGTGAACGTGACTGTCAGTTGTCAGTCACCCTGAGGTGTGACCCCTGCAATAATACTCTATATTGATAAATATTTGTGTGTGTGTGTGTGTGTGTGTGTGTGTGTGTGTCTTCATGTACGGGGGGGGGGTTCTAAATGAAAGCTTGGTTTATTAGCAAACAGCAGAATGATGCATTACTATCAAGAAGAATGTTTTTTTCTGTTCCTGTAAGTTAGATGATTGCACGGGTACTGATTTTATCAAGGGCCACTACACGCTTACCAGGGCTGGCATTCTAGGGTATAACTAAAAGCATCAAAAGAGGAAGTTTGATGTCACAGAAAGTTAGCCTCAACGCTGCTGACGAGCAGACAAGCGCTGTTTTCCCTCTACACGGCATGACTAGCATTTTCACATGAATCCACTTCAAAGCTGCTTGAAAACAATACTTCTACAGCACACACTCCTGTCCACTCCCTCTTTACCTCGTCCACCTCCGGCTCATCTCTCTCAAATCTCTCCCCGTGGACTCTCCACTCCCTCCATCCCGCTCAGAACTCACCTACCTTGCACAGCTACCACTGCTCTCCTCCCTCCCTGTTTTCCTATATCTCTGCTCCTCAGCAAGCATCCAGCCCCTTGGGGTCGGGGATCATATCCTTCTTCTCTGATCTTTAGCAGCATGGAGCCTGCCAGATTAATACTAAAGTAGCTCCCCTTGCAGTGCTTCTCACCATATGCCCCCTCCCCTTTCTGTCTATATAACTCAGCATCCCCCCCCACCACACACACTAATGCACATACACACCCCATTAGCTAGACTGGCATCTGCTTTTTAATTGTACCCATCTGAGCGCTGGCGTAGTCCCCACGTCCATGAATCGGCCAGTGCTAATTGCAGCTCCGCATGTTCCATTGATGGTGGCTGCCACAGTGAGATATAAAGAAAGAGACCTGCACAGTGTGACTTTGCATTTTTCATTACCTCCCATGCCTCAGAAACTTTGGGTTTATGGCCTTGTGATCATATATGCATCATGTAGCCATTATTAACATTGATAGGTTCATATGCCATGGCTGTCTTGTGCCTGTGCCTGTCTTGTGGCGTGTGTGTGTGTGTGTGTGTGTGTGTGTGTTTGGATCCTGCTGAGAGAGGAGCTCAGGACTGATGTATTATTCATGGTAAGGAGATAGTAAACTCACATAAAGGCAAAACGTGCTTATTTAATATAAGCATAGAGGAGGCCACCCCTTCTTTTATAGTGTTGACGGCAAATGTTAAACTCACTTATCCACACATACATATTCTAGTCTTGCAAGCCCAGGGGCCTATGATGCTCGATGTTTATTAGAATGTCTCTATCCACAGGAAAACTGTCTGCATGGATAACTACGGTAAGTACAGTAAATCAAATAAATATTATCTGCAATAAAGCAGAATCATCCGTGAAGCTAGCATGTTCCATCATGCTTACTCACTGTCTAACTAGCACACACACACACACACACACACACACACACACACACACACACACACACACACACACACACACACACACACAATAGTGTGTGCGTGGGTTTCATTTGTCCAGCATACTTCAGCGTCTATGTGTGTTTATATGTCGACATGCACATTATGAAGAACAAGCAGAACGAGACATAATTTGCCAGACAATTAGGCAGACTAATCCTGGCCTGACATTTTGCTGACTGTAATTGTTTTTGATATATATGAATTATCCACTGCTCACATTTCTTTAGTTTTCGTTGCAGCTTGCTGCCTTGTGAGCAAAGCATTCAGGAAACGGAGACGGCATAAAGAGCAGAGCTAAATCAACATAATGGAAGCAGAAAGAGGATCCAAATGACAGACACCTCACCTACTCAGTCACGAGCAACATTGTTGTTCCAGATGGATGATGTTCGGCTTTAAAGCAACAATTTGCTCGCGATGTGTAGAACTTTGAACACTTGAACTTTTTCAGCATTATGAGATTAGGTGATTAGATGGAACCTTAATAGTCCCCATGGGGGGATTGCTGCAGCAGCAGAGAGTCGGATCTAGATAAGAATTTAACAAATACAAAGTACTGAAGATTAATACTACGTGCAATTTGTACAACAGAGTATAATGGCTGACAGATTTGTGGATTTGCAATTGGCATAGAGGGATGGAGCAGTAGCTAGTTCATTAAATTCATTAATTAAAGGGTGTAGATGTAAGGAAATAGAAAAGTAGAGGGATGGTATAGGGGGAAAAGGTTCAAGCTGCACAAATCAATATTTTGATCAAATGAGTATGTGAAAGAAAATGATTATCTGGGTGCTTGGGTAGCTCACCTGGTAGAGCGTGCGCTCATACATAGAAGCTCAGTCCTCACCGCAGCGGCCGCGGTTTCGCTTCCGACCTGTGACCCTTTGCTGCATGTCATTCCCCCTCTCTCTCCCCCTTCAAGTCTAAGCTGTCCTGTCAATAATAAAGGCCTAAAAATGCCAAAAAATAATGATTATCTGACTGGACAGTTTCTTTCAGTTCTATGTAGCTTTTTAGCCGCTTTTTTTTAGCCACGAAAACTGGCTTAAAAACAAAAATATGAACACCACACAAGGGTTAAAGGCCATGTGTTATACTAGTATGATAACTATTAGGTGTTAATATGTTGGTGTTGTCTTTTCAGCTTGTTCCGATGCCCCCAAGTGGCAGTGCAGATTTAATGTTCATGGGAGCACAGTGACCTGGATTGCTGGATAATCCTCAGACCACAGTGCCAATCATTTTCACATGGACTATTAGATCAGTTGGAAGTAGAAAATGACTCATGGCGAGGTCTGTGGATGTCCAGAGTAATGTCGCGAAGAATCACCGCACTTACCCTTCTTTTCCTGGTGCGTTAAAAACAGCAGAGTCAAGAAAGTCTTTTGAAGTTCACATTTAGTGCACATTTTGCACAGCAACCAGGCGCAGATAAAGAAAGACACATTTTGTCAAATGCCATCTCTCAATGCTAAGAGCACCACAAATTCCACCTACTTCCATTGAATTGGGGGGGAGGCAAATTAACAAAAACCTATCTGTGTGGCTAGATACCACTGCAGCTAAGAAGCAAAAAAAACCATCTTTTAGTAATTTGGCGAACCAAGCCTTTAAATTGGTTGACAAGAGAAAAGGGGGGGCAGACCTTCCTCCACAGAGCTGCGGAGGAAGGTCTGGCTAGTCCACACAGCATTCCGGGATGGGAGAAAAACGTGCTCTGGTTTATTGTCATTTCTTTAAACCAATCACAATCGTCTGTGCGGTGCTAAGTGCCGAGTGGAGCCACGGTGCCTCTGAAAAATAGCCTCGGGAAGGAACTTTTTTGCTGGAACATGTGTACGTTCAAAAGTAGTTTTAGTCGTGCAACAGAAAACTCAGATTGGACAGATAGTCTAGCTAGCTGTCTGGATTTACCCTGCAGAGATATGAGGAGCAGTTAACCATAGTCCTCAGAAATCCTCCAGAGTTTAGAATGCCAACACAAAGAAAGAGGAAGGTTACGGACATCCGGCCGAAAAAAAGGGACATCAGGCGGAATTTCCAGCGGCACCAGAGCAATCCCTGAAGTGGAACATCGTGGATATAGAAGAGGGGCCATGAAATGTTCTTTTGCTCGACATGGCAGAGAGAGTTAGAGAGCCACTGGTCTAGACCTACATGTATGCAGGCTGTCTTCATTATTCATTTTACCAAGCCATACTGATTCAACGTCAAGCTAGTTTATAAAAGCTTTTACATTTGCTGGAGGCAAAATAAAGATCAACAAGCAACAGATAAAAGATTAACAAAAAAAAAAAACTACAAAATGTACAAGAAAAAACACAATACTTCACAGATTGACTATATGATCTGTAGCAACATACAGTACGCAGTACACGCACTTCAACAGTGAAAAATTAATACAAATCTGAGAATCGGTTTAATTGCTTAACAATTGTACCTTGAAAATGGCAATACCTGCCTCCCCCAGGTTATTTGTAGAAACAAAGAACAATATTTTCTTCTGTTTTAATAAAATATTCTAAAAAATGTGCACTTTATGTCCTCAAAAATGAGTGCAACTCTGAAAATATGACTTATTTGTCTGTCTTTTGTGCCAAACTTGGCAAAAGATAATTATGTCTTCTTGCAATTATAGATAACAACAGAACAAAATAGTCTTACTGTGAAAGCAGCATATAGATTAACTGTGTAGTTAAGGTGGACAGTGGGTGCTCTCATTTTAAGGTGAGTGTTGGGAATGAAAATGAAGAAAAAAATAGAAAATATTCTTCCAGAGTAAAAACGTGCTATTAAAGTACACCGTTGTGGATGGAAGGATGGATGGATGTGTATGAGAGCATTGGTTTTGATGTACTGTATGTTCCCTGCACATGATTGGACTGTGCAGGAAAGTAAAAAAAGGGTCATTGTAGCTTCCATTTCGCTGCTTGAAGAAAGCAGCATTAAATAAGGGACCTACCAGTCAGCTATGTAGCTGATCCACTGATGTATGAAGACATTCTACTGTGAAAATGTTCCCCCCCGATACTTTCCATTGAGATAGTACCAATAAAGCACACCTCTTCTTTGGTTCACCTTCCTGCTTCCCATCTCCAACTTCTCTCCAGATACTTGACTAATGAGCACAGGATTGTAAAAAAAAAACCTGCATTGAAGCAGATGCAAAGGCTTTCTTTTCTATTCCTATTCCTTTTCCAAACAAAGAAAACTTTGTCGTAGCCTGTAAAAGCCCTGACACTCATACAGCCATTAACAATGTTCCCTCTTATTCTGGTTGCCCACGGCAATAACCTGCTCTCCTCTTTCCACACAGCCCTGTCTCCTTAAAGGTCCAATGTGTGGGGATTTCTCCCATCTAGCGTTGAGATCATATATCGCAATATCAACTCTCTCGCGCCACGCAGTTCAAAGTACGTATTACAGCTACGGTAGCCTTCACGCTTCAAAAAGCCGGTCTCTTGCTCTTTTCAATACCCTTTTTCTTTTTCTGGGCGAAGAAGAAGACTCCTGTTCCTGAAATTTGGATTTTGAATACGTGTAGTCCTCCATGTTTCCTTCTTCAAATTTGCCGGGGCCGGGAAGCTACGATATCCATTAGCAGCATTAGCAGCACCTGTGAGTTTATCATGTGACAGCGAAAACGTGAAAGGCGGAGCAGTATGTCCTGTATGTCCCTTACCGGCTAACGTATTCCCAGATGGCTCATGAATGTGGAGCGTCTACCCCAGTTCATGCGAATGCAAATGTAAAATGTCAAGCCAAAAGGAATACTTGGAATTGATGGTGGTGGTAAATATTCATGAAAAAGGACAAGTTTGTGAACGGGCAACACAGATTTTGATGTGATGAATGAACAACTAAGCACGTTACACACTGGACCTTTAAAATTACGTTCCCATGCAACTGGACTGAATTCTCAATTACGATGTAAGGGAAATAGTATTTTGACCCGGATTACGTTTTTAACGTATCAGAAATACTTTTCTACAAAGTAATCAAAGTGCATATGAGAGGAGGTTGGGGTGGATGGATGGGTCAAACAAACAGGACTTTCACCCAGGAGACCGCAGGTCCTGTCCTGTGTCAAACCAAAAGTCAACGTTTACTTATACTAACTTACAACTTGTGTCACATACATAACGTTAACTTATGCCAAATACTTAAAGGTACGTTGTGTAGTGTTAGTAGTAGAAACTAACAGGTGGATTATGATGTGAAAATACTTATTTTAAAGATGATTTTTTGGGCTTTTCCACCTTCATTTGATAGGACAGCTAGGTGATAAAGAGGGGGAAGACATGCAGGAAATCCTCACAGGGTCAGAGTCGAACCCTGGACCTCTGCGTCGAGGCATAAACCTCCAGGTATATGTGCGCCTGCTCTACCCACTGAACCAACCCGGCCATAGACGCCAATACTTATTTTAACCAAACCAGGATCTTTTCCTAAAACCTCAAAAAAAAATTGTTAACCACGTGCTTAAAACGGTGACCATTTCACAAAGCGTTGAGGACATATTGACACAAATTTAATCCGGGACAAAACCAAATTGAGAATGCATGTTCAATTGTATGGAAACGTAATTGTTTAGGAGACAGGGTTGTTCTACATAACACGTCTCCAAAATCCCTCACAGCCAAGCACTACTCCTCTGCTAATTAACTCCTCCGATGGAATGGAATTCAGCCTGGGAGGGATGCTGATCCCCTTTTTAACCAACCTTTGCCTTGTTGGAATATTAACAGCCTCATAATGTTGAAATCCCCCTCCCACCCGACTCCTACTCCCAGCCTTGAATTTAGCTCCTGGCGTCTGCATGTCCATCAGCGCAAGATTCAGGTGTTGTTGAAAAACAAGCATTCAGAAGGGGGCTCATTAGAGGTGTGAAAACAGGCTGATGGAGCTGCCAGACGTGAGGAATAAGCAAGGTAAAGTGAACGAGATGGATGACCTGAGCCACAGCAGCAGCAGCCCCTATAGGATGAAGCTCCACGATGTGACTGGTATACATGCTGCACGACAGCTTTGATTAAGGTGCTTGCCGACTTCATCCGCTGCCTCTCTGTATCTCGCTTACTGACTCTCTCAAGCGTGAACTATAGGTAAATTGAGCAATGGTGGCAAACGAGGACAGGGGGAGAGGAAGCACTCAACAACTGGATGGATGTTTGTTCATGACCCCAGTCAAGGACGGGCAATCTCCGCCGCTGATCAAAATCAATATGAGTCTGTGGCAGCCCCACAGTTCAAATGTGATGCTTATGTAACCTTAGTCACTGTGCACATTACATTTTTGGGGTTATTTTAATTAATTACATTTCCCACATTAATGTATGTTAAGCTGTACTCTGTGATAAGTAATATATACTTCAAAAGGAATAGGCTATTTCAATTTTGGACTTGCAGAATTTAAGTTTTGTTATTAAATAGGCCTACAGTAATTATTTCATCATCATTCGTAGCACTTTACACTGTTATTTTATTTATACACTGATATGTTTGACAATTAAGTTGCCATTTCATGTTTCCTTTGCCTACGAGACATTTTAGTTCCTACCTGCCAATAGCCTCTTTCCGACCAAGTAGTTACAGGAACGTAGTTATAGGAACAGTCCACTTCTACAGTTCTACTAACTACTCTCCCCCAAAACCGTTTTTTTTCCATTTGCATTCACACTGGCCAAGTGGCCATAGGAAGTGACCTTTTGTTATTATAATCACAGCCATCTAACCACCACTATGCAGACAAGAGAAAAGACCCTGCCCTAAAGTAGGAGCTGAAAGAGTTACAGGAACTGTGGCCAGAGGAATTTAATAATCCCCAAATTGGTGCAGTCGGAACAGGAGAAAAAAAAGGGTTCTAGGAATTTTATGTTCTAGGAACTGCAAAAATCCCTCCGGTCGGAAAGCGGCTATTGTTTTACCCGGGACAGTTGTCAGTGTAACTACAGTCTTGCATTGCCAGACCTATCTCCGCAGCGCTGCGGAGGAAGGTCTAGCTCCTCCACACGTACATTCTGGGATAGGAGGAAAAAAAACGCTCTGGGTTGTTGCATTGCTTTAAACCAATCACAATTGTCTTGGGCGAAGCTCTGGTCGCAGGTCTACGAAATAGTCTCGGGAAGGAACTTAGCGGAACATTTGCACCCTGCAAAAGAAAACGCCACATACTAATATTAAATGAAGTTAACTGTTTACTCAATACAGTAACATGAGCTATTTAAATTAGCTGGATACATGGTTGAACCTCATTAGCTCTTACCAGTGTATTGCAGTGAGTATTTTGTCCATAGAAAATCCTACCAATCGGTCCCTAAACGTCCCAGTTAGAGAGGAAATGCCGTAAACATATTCTTTGTAACTTTTTACAATCATTCCCTGAAAGAACCAAGCAGGTCTGCCTTGTTGCACGATCCAAATTTTCTTCAAAATTTGCGTGTAGCTTGCTTACTCGAAGTCTGTTGTTGTTTACCGTAGAGAACGGAGTTAGACAACTACAACACACAATGTTCCGACGATTAACCAGGAAATGAAGGGTCGTTGTTCCAGAATACAGTGTTCCAGACTCGGACTACTACTGCTACAAACAGCTCTGTGATTCATGCCAATTTTTTGTTCCTACAATGGCCAAGTCGTGACTCGTTGCATTTGTTGATTGGGTTGGTTAGGTTTAGGCATGAGAAGTGAGATAGGTTAGGGTTAGGGGTTCGGGTCAGAATAACAGGGTAAGCCAAGCCCTCCGAACCAGAGGGGAAACAACAAGCAACGAAGCAAACTATAACTAGACTTAGACAGAGCTTAGACGCTGGAATCAACGGCCGGGTTACCACTCAAGACTGACCGAATGATCTGGCGATGGTGAAGTGAAGAACTATTGCTCATATACTGGAGAATTGAGTAGTTGATGAGATGCAGCTGTGCGTAATAATCATGAGCAGTGCACAGGTGAAGAATGGCCATGCCCCCTGACCTACATACACAGACAGGGGAGAGACATAGGGGGGAAACACACACACACACACACACAAACACACACACACACACACACACACACACACACACGTCTCCCCGAATTGGTCAAAAAAGTGCCTCGGAACACACCAAAGCGACGAGACGTAATACATCTCCATAACAGCAGGCGGCGCTAATCTGTATTGTCGCCCAAAAATGAAAACCGGCAGCTGATTGGACGAACGCGTCACGTGGGTCTGGTTTCTCCGGAAATTTAAAGCCAGACTGTCATGGCGGCTTGTTCAGAATACGATCTCATATTGTACTTAAATAGTTCACCGAAACGTGTTTCTGAAAACATTTTAAGCGAGAAATAGGCCGTGCAGTTGCTGAATCTGTCGTCATTTCAGATCGACAAAGGTCAGTTTAAAAGATTTTCGTCAGATTTTGAGAGACTCTAGTCACGCTCATTCCGCTCCCCGTTTCCGGGTTAGCACTCTACCAATCAGATGGGTCATTTCAGTCCGACTGCCGGCAATGCCCGCCTCGCCGATTATACATGTCAAATCGGCCAAAATGAAGGGCGACGCCCCCTCGGACGGACGACGGCACGGAACACACCGAACAGGCTCGAGTCACTGACCTCGCCAGACTGTCCGACGGCCGATTATTGGTTTGGTGTGTCTTGGGCTTTAGATTACTGCATAACTCAAACTAATTCCAAGAGTTTATACCATACAGTACATATGAGTTTGAGTTGGAACAGTAGACAAATTACATTAGAGTACCCATGATTTGTTTTAAATGGCATGATGGGCTACAGTAAAATATAGAGCTTACAGAGAATATTAGAGGACTTCAAATAAAATACAGTGGTGGCTAATTGATTTCGTTTTTAATAGATTTTGAATAACAATGGAAGCTTACGGCACAGAGGAAAGAGTTATATCAGGCTGTAGATACACCAAAATAATTGTTAGTGGATCAATTCATTGTTGGCTTTGGTTGTTTCATAGGATTTCTTGAAAATTACAGAAATACAGAATACATCCAGACTAATCCTTTCAACTCACACTTAAATAATACATCAACATTGATTTCAAAATGGTAAATAATAAAGCCTGTCTGTAATCCATGACACTTGGCAATGTGTAATATTAAAGATCTTAAATACCTGTAAAAATAAAATACATGGTACTTGGTGAAATATAATACTACACTCATTTAGGTTTTTGGTTTTGATAACACCATATTTTTTGTGTTTACAGGTTTCAGGGAATATTTGAGATAACAGGGATTTATAATCTGTTCATGGCTGAACTGGTACGTACAATATATGTCTGCATTTAACTTAACTGTACACTAATAGTTTCATGTAAATGAGTCTGCTATCAGCTACATTATTTTGGTGTTGACAGGTCTGGATCACAGATGGAACAGCCCAGAACACATATTCAACATTATTTTCTCACCTTGATATTTCCTAACTTAAATGTTTTAGGGTCTTCCTAGATTCTCTAAAACAGCTGGGCATTGTAGTTTTTAGCAAATGTTTCTTAAACAGGAGTAAATGCATCGCATTGGGGACTATTTTCAGTTTAATATACATTTTGTGTGCTACTTAGTGGGATTGAGTCAAAAAAAAAAAAGGTGTGTGTTTATGGTAATAAAGGAACATGTCATGTGGCTCATCGATATGTTTTTGGACAGTAATGGAGCTCTATGGCACAGAGATATAAGACATATCAGGATACAGCTAAACTTGTACCTTAAAGCCCAGGATGATGTGATAACCACGAGGCTGGTACCGAATGTGATTAAACAGAACTTGATTTGACATGAGAGTAAATGAAAGGATTCATTCTGGATTCTATTATGCGCTCAGTACAGGGGCAGAAAATGCATTTATTCCCTGCGATGAAACTGACTTTGCCTTGCCTAGGATATTTTTTGGCCTAATTGCCGCCAATGGCTAAATCCTATCCATTTGCATCGATCTCCTTTGAAGAGAGATGCAGATGAGCTTAACGAGTGTGCTAATTATGCTCGCTCGGCGTGGGGAGCCTGCTGTAACCGCAACTTTGTGTGTGTGTGTGTGTGTGTGTGTGTGTGTGTGTGTATGTGTGTGCATATTTCAGATTTTATGCATGCCTGAGTGTTTGTTTTTGTACGTGCAAAAATGCTGGGGACAAACAACCTGACATTTAGTAGAGAGTGACTTTGTTTGAATATTTTTCTGTGGATTAATAATGAGTCTGAATGTGCTTTGATTGGAGTAGCACATACAGTCAGCTCAGTATCAGGAACAACTTGCCATGCTATCAAAAAAAAAAAGAAGAACATTGAACTATTTTGCTGAAAACATCCACAAAACAAGATCTTTCAGCATTGACATGTGTGTGTGTGTGTGTGTGTGTGTGTGTGTGTACCTGAGGCTATTTTGGTCTAATGTATGTGTGTGCGTGTGCTGCTCTGCCAGCCAGTGTAATGGCAATGACTGGTGTTGTCTCCCCTAGCACACAATAGCCTGGACTCCCAGACAAAATGTCACTCGACAGGCCCTTCTCTTCTATCTCTCTCAGCCTCTTTTCCTCTCTCTCTCTCTCTCCCCATTCTTTCCTCTTTGCGGTAAGGGATGTAATGACATGGAGTAGTGACAGAGCTGGAGCATAAGAAGCTGTGACACCGGGGCACAATACGTACATTTGTAACTAAGCATCTCGGAGACATGAAAGCGCCCTAACAGATAGATAATTGGCTGTGGTTGCGGCGACAGTGAATGGCTGCAGCCGTCAAAACACATCAAGGTTAATAGAGAATTTCAGAAATGTTGGGTTTCTTTTTAAATCAATCAGGAGTGGGAGCACGCCACCCGGCAGGCAGAGCTTTCTGGCACACAAAGGATATTTCATTGCTAGCAGGATGGAGCCGTCCAGTTTTGGATATGGAGACACGTGAAACTCAGTGTGAAAGTGGAGGAGATGGATAACACTTCTGACATTTCCAACAGTATGACCATACATACAAGATTCCCATTTCAGAAAACATCCCTCAGTGTATCTTATTTCTTTAAATAATGACAACTGTGAGGTCGAGCTGTGGTGTTCCAATCTGTCTTGTTACCTGCTAACGAAAAAGAAAGCGCAATGTTTATTTTTTATGTTGACGAGACTGTCTGTTTCCACTTTATTTGCCTCGCTTTTAAATTCCCTTGCAGAACAAAGATGCCTCTCCACCAGATATACCTAACAATATAGCTAACAAGAATAGGGAATTGGATTTTCAAAACAACCCACGGCAGTACATTAAGCTGAAAGTAAAGTCAGATTTCAGGTGTGCATACTCTTGTTTTAAAATGTGGAAATGGAAGCACTCCTTGTTTTCCTGTGGATGGAAGCATCATTTTTTTGTCATTGTAATACAGTGTTCCTACAAACAGGTTGCACCGAGACGAAATAAAGTGTTTGGCAACAGCAGCTGTCATGTAAATGCATAGGTTGCATGACAAGCTACCAGTTCCCATTTGCAGGAAGTGCTCACTCGATTTCCTCGTTTAAAACGAGTAATGTTCTGCTTGTCGTGCGCTTGACTGTTTTCACACAAGAACCGAATGTTTCCTCGGACGACAGCTCCATCACGACGAGACAATCTGAGGAGATCAGACACAAACATGCACAGGCATCTACTCTAACACACCGAGGTTTGGCGGAGAGCAAAGCAGTCCCTAGAGAGGAGCGGAGAGGCGAGCGGGCTGGCTGAAGTGAGATGGATTTTGGCTCTTAGAGGAACCTCACGGCATATGGCTGCTGGGACTTGGAGGTAATGGTCTGCTTGTCTGTGAAAACAAGATGTAAAGCCATACGCCATTGTTGACCTTGCTGTCCCATCTGCAATGGGCCTGAATGAAAATGACCTGTGTTGATGTGTGAGTGGATTTTGAGTGTGCACAGTAAGCAAGCATCCTTTGGCCAAACTGTGGGCAGAGCTGCAAATAATGCCAAAGAAAGTCCATAAATGCACTCACTGGCTATCAGGTTGGAAAAATCTATCAGAATGACCTACCTCCTCTATGAATGTGGTTAAAGGTAGGGTAGCTCACTCTGTCAGGTGGGAAATATCTATCAGAACAGCCTACCTCCTCTAGAAATGTGTTTAAAAGTAGGGTAGCTCATTGTATCAGGTGGAAAGTATCTATCAGAATGACCTACCTCCTCTATAAATGTGGTTAAAGGCAGGGTAGCTCCGGTACCCGGATAGCTCAGTTGGTAGAGCGGGCACCCATATATAGAAGTTAACTCCTCGACGCAGCGGGCCCGTGTTCGACTCCGACCTGCTTCCCTTTGCCGCATGTCATTCCCTCTCTCTCACCCCTTTCATGTCTTCATCTGTCCTGTCAAAAATAAATGCTGAAATGCCCAAAAAAGCTCAAAGGGTATAGTATAAATGTGGTTACATTTAGGGTAGCATTTTCTGTCCGGTGGAAAATATCTATCAGAATGGTATACCTTGGATGGTTTAGACATTACGACTAATAATCAAAATCTATAATGGGATGTGATTTTTACTTCCGGAACCAAACAGCTGAGCTCTATAGGTTCTGTTCACAGCTGATGATGAAGGCTTGTGACTCATAAGGCTTACTTTTAATTAGCTACATGGTCATTACGATGTGTTAATTGTAAGCATTGTGTTAATGCGGTGTCAAAGTCAGCTAAGGACGAGGCTCGACGGAAACTGTGGTTTAGCGACTCCCCAGTAATGCAGCGTGACCCTGTGTAATTTCAATATGATAATTGGAAGCAGTCCCCCCTGCACCCTACACACAGACACACGCACACCGACACGCACACACACACACACACACACACACACACACACACACACACACACACACACACACACACACACAAACTTTGGCAGATGAGAAAGCAACACAGCACCCCCTTTTGGTGGGCTCTCTGCAGGGATAAGAGTATATTTTCATCAAAGGGTTAACAGCATTCGTCCCCAACACCTCCGCTGGCAGGAAAGCACATCAACAATTAAGAGTAATTCACTAAAGCAGAGAAATTCACCAGTGCTTCCTAAATTGCAGGGATGGACAAATTGCAAAGTGCTGCACACTAATGCACCCTCCACACCACCACCGCTGAGCCTATCATTCAGTGTTATGTTGCAATTTGGTGAATACGGTGATGCTAAAAAAATGGGCAGCCCAACCCTCTTTCTAAAGCCAAGCAACCCCTCAGTGGAGAGAATTAATTATTCATACAAAAGCAGCACAATAGTTTAATTCAGCCTTTCCATGAATAATGCATTTCAGGGGTGAGGCCTTAAACATAGCAGAGGTAAAAAAATTAAAATGTGTTTGATTTTATTTTCCATTTGCAAAGTGGAGGTCAGTGAATAACAGTGAGTTTGAGCCTTCATGTCCTCCAAGCTTAGCGCTGATAGCAGCAGATTTACAACAAAAATAGAATATAAATATATAAAGTGCTCTTTTACTTGTATCCTGGTTGCACGGTGTCCTCTGCAATAGGCCTACCACATGAGAGCATTGAAAGTCAGAACTGACCAGCCACAGACAGGAGTATTAAATACCTACACTCATATACAAGTACAACGCCTAAAGCCATTACAAGACTGCTAAAGTGTCAGTGTCAGATCTATTTAGTAGTTATGAAACATTTCCCTCTGGGCTGGAACTGTCGCAAAAGCCATTCTGGATCAAGCTGCCAAACGGATAACCGATGTGGCTGGCAATATTATACTTCCATGGCCAGGAGCCTACATGGCTGTATTGAGCATATGGATTGAACTCAGTTTTGTCTCTCTGTGGTGCTGCCTTCAAGGACTCAGTGGAATGTCGTAACTAGGACAACATTTGGACAACTGTGGTAATGCCCAAGAAGTGAGATGTTAGGGAGCTAAAACAGTGCCTGAATTGGACCAAAAAAAAGGTGCGAGTACTCTAATTCAGCTGTTGCATGACATAAATGTGTTGTACTTAAAATGTGTAATTCCATTACATACAGTACATTCAGGGCTTGACTTGACATCAACTTTTTTTGCTCACCAGCTCTGGCTAGTGGATTTCCACAGTTAGTGACGCAGCATTTTCAGTAGCCACTGTGGGAAATTACATTATTATTATAGTTTTATTTGATTAAGGTTGACTGTGGTGTGCTACAATTTACTTGAAGAACTAGACTTACAACCCTTTTAAGTGTAGCTAAATGACCACCCAAATCAAGACTACATCAAATGTACACAAACACGACAGTGATGAAATATTCAGCTTTGCTAAGGTTGTGTGTAAAGCTCATTTTGTATGAAAACAGACAACAAACAAACTGATTAAGACTGATACCCCGTTTACACGTACATGGTTATTTTGAAAAACGGAGACGTTTCCCTTCGTTTTTTGCCCTTCGTTTACACACAAACGGAGAATTTGCCTCTGAAAACGAGTCTTTCTAAAACCTCCGGCCAGAGTGGAGATTTTGGAAAACTTTGTTTGCACGTTTGCATGTAAACTGAGACAAACGGAGGTTTAGGCAGCCGAGGAAGAGAAGAGAGAGGAAGTGATTTGTTGCTGTTGCTATTTTCGGGATGCTGATTGGCTAACGTGGGCTTGAGCTTCTCGTTACACCGCCACCTACAGGTTTGGCATGCTCTTGATGGCATTGACGGCATATATACACTAAAATAACACTTTTATGAAAACTGACAGCTGTCCACGATGTTATTTTTGAAAACGGAGAGGTTGAAATGTCCGTTTATGAAAATAGCCGGCCACGTGTAAACGTAGCAACAGACATTAAAAGACACACCGTTACGCAGGTGCTTACTCAGTGCAGGAGGTGGCGGTACTCAGGGGCGGGGCTAGTAGTGGGGGGGGGGGCACGTGATGACACCGGCCCTTCCTGAGGGGGAGGGGCAGGGCCACCCCCGGGCTAGAGTGCTGTTAATCTGACAATTGTGATTTCCATTGGATCAGAGTACTGTCACTTGGCTGCCTGTTACGTCAACTTTCCAGCCCTTGTCACATGACCGACAAATGTTTCTATGACAACTTTCCAAAATTCTGATACCATGGATCCAGCACTGGAATTGTTTTGTTTTTTAAAGTGGCAGACTGAGCCTGTAGAAAATGTGTATCGTATTTGGATATTGTTAAAAAAGAAAACAATTGGAACTTATAATGAATGTGATTTTTTATTAATCAGAATTACATTATGTTGTTCTAGCCCATCCAATATTTCCTATATTTCTAAACTGATTTTCTATGCTGTATTCTGATAAAAATCAGAAGTGCCGGTACTCGGTACCGGTGAGTTCCGGCCCATTTCCGACCTTGAGCTAAAATCACTAAGTGTAATGCAAATGTGATATGTCATATCATTTTAGATACGTCTTTATTTTGTATTCTTAGGCATTCTGGCATATGTATTTCGTTGTAGCCTACTTGTTGTTTATAGATATAAGGGCATAATTAATTTAAATAAATAAATAAGGGATGCAACACGTTAAGTTAATAATATATTTAATCCCACAGCTGATGTGCATTTGTGTTCTTCCCCTCTCTGTGGCACAGTGTTGTTACATTGTATTATATTGACTGTGACTATTTTGGTTCTTTTTGTTGAACATCATGCCATAATCCGTAACCCCTGATTTCGGAAGTAGGAATTTACAAAAGGACAGTGAAGGCAGCATTACCGTCACTCTGACTCTTCCGCATGTCGGATAGATACACACACACTCAGCTTCAAGACCAAGACATGACCACTTCTGTTATTGTCCGAAGGTTAGCGGCTCTGTCAGGGGCTTCGGCCGTGACAGCAGGGGCATACGGGGCTCACGGTAGGGACTCTACATTGGCTTATACCTAACACTCATGCACGTGTCTTTCCTTTAGGTTGCATAGTAAAACACAGTCAGGAAAGACTGCCATGTCAACGCTTACTACTCCAGCCTCCGTTCCGAAAGACGCCAATTTAAGATTGGCTTTTAGTATCGACGCAGCTGCATAACTATAAAAGAGCAAATAACGTCTGCTAATGTTTAGCAGGCTCGTGGTTAATTCGGCATCCAAACGACACACCTAGCAGCACGTTACTTTAGTAAAATTAAATAATTGTGTAATCAAGGTGACCTGCCAAAACAGTAAGCTGTCATGGTGGATGAAGGCTTAACGTTACTAATGAGTAGGTCAATGGCCAAAGTGCAAGCTGGTGTCTGCTGGATGTAGCTAAACGTGGCTGTATTTTGGTAACTTCTGAAATGGGTCAATGAGACATCAGGCTGGCTAATATAAGGGCTGCACTGACCCTACTATCTGTCTAGAGACAGTATTATTTACACTACCATGGCTTGTGACAACACGAGAGAATTCACAAAGAGCACTGTTTTCACCACTGCCTGTCCACACGCATTGACAAAAGTCTAAACTGACCCAAGGGTTGTGATCCAATAAAAAATAAATATCAAAATAGTGTGCGGGGAACCTTAAAGAAAAAGTCTGTTGATTGCCAGGCATTAAAGTTATAATTAAGTCTGTCACAGCTATGTGAAAGTAACATTTCATATAACATACTGTATTTTGTGTTTTAGGTTTCAAAAACAAAGACCCGGATGACTACCAGAGAGTGGTATGTAAATAGTGCTGCATCAGCAAATTGTGATATTAAAAAGTTATTTTTCTTCAACCTTTCCTCTCGATCACTGCCGCAGTCTCCTAAAAGTTTGACAATTAGACAATTATGTAATAATTGTTACAGGCTTGGGTAGATGATAGTAACCCACTCCCCTTTTACACTAGTAGTAACTTAAATACTCCCTTGTAGTCCATTTACACTGTACAGTAGTAGCCCTTATCTAGCATTTCCAGGCTGAATCTTTCTCAACGCTCTGTCTCTGTGTGTCTGCCTCTCCAGCTTTTCGAAACCGCCAACAAGTACCATTTCTACCACAGCCTGGCCCTGCTGGGTGCTGCCCACTCTGGCAAACCTGCTGTGGTGAGTACAGGAGCCTAATACCAACTCTCAGAGCTGGATGCACTCAAGTGTCCTTTGAGATGAAATTAGTGTCATCCTGCCATTACCAGAAAACCAGTATTCCTTTAGGCCATAATTACAAACATGTGGCAAACAGCTGGCAATGGAGGAGTGAAATTGTAGGGACACAGATGAGGCAGAGAGAGAGGAAGAGA
Source organism: Sander lucioperca (assembly GCF_008315115.2). Classification (NCBI taxonomy): domain Eukaryota; kingdom Metazoa; phylum Chordata; class Actinopteri; order Perciformes; family Percidae; genus Sander; species Sander lucioperca. The sequence continues at coordinate 28,925,028 of NC_050181.1, forward strand.
GAGATCGCTTTGGGCCTTCGATCTTGGCTATCAAGACAAATTGTCTTTGGTGTTGGATGTACATTCTCCCTGTGATATCCCATCAGGGCCAAGGTGTGTGTGTGTGTGTGTGTGTGTATGTGCGCTTTATCACATTATGACTAATATAATTCCCCACATATGGCAAACCTGCAGCGCCAAGTATTTGCAGTGTAAATGCTATTTAAAGATTCATTAACCACTAAATATCTGATCTGGAAATCAAAAACAAACTGAAAAGGAGATGCAGATGCCAGATTATGTGTGAGCTACTGTATGTGGTGGTCAGTCCAATCAGGATCTCTTGGATGTCCCATCTAGTTGGAGCTTTTTGGAGAAACCAATTAGTCTCCAGGCTCAGCGTTTCCTTTGGGACATCATGTACTTACATTCTCCAATTCAGAACGATCAAACTTTATTACCCCACTACCCCATGTCTAGTAGTGTTACTTTAGTTTGGTGAGAAATTGTTCAAAGTTACTAGTAAAAATAATTATTTAATGGGCGCCCGGATAGCTCAGTTGGTAGAGCGGGCGCCCATATGTAGAGGTTTACTCCTCGACGCAGCGGGCCCGGGTTCGACTACAACCTGCGAACCCTTTGCTGCATGTCATTCCCCCCCCCCCCAAAATAAAGGCCTAAAATGCCCCCAAAATGTGAGTCGTTTGAGCTCTTGGCTGTCGTTTGTCTCATAGCTGTGTTTTGCATTTGACCAGAACAGAGAATGTCTTTAAAACTTGACCTAGCTCTGCTGTGAAGACTGGTATTAGCATTACTCTAGTGATTTTCCAACTTGGGATGCTTCTGCAGTAGCCAGGGGGTACGTGCAAAGATTGTGCGGTGGCTCAGCTAATTGGAAGCAATAGAAATTATGATCTGATAAGAAATCAAATAAAATTATATATTGTGCAGATAGGCTATTACAATTTGAGTCTAAAGTTCAGTGTATTTATTGTCACAATAACCAATAAGCTACCAGCTACAACAGGCTGACTACGCAGAAAACACTTCCACCAACATGAGTCCGCTGTAACACCTCAACACCATCTGTTGCTTTTGAGACAGAGTGAAAAATAGCTGCAAGTCCAGCTTCTGCCACTCGAAGGGCGCTTTCACACCTATTCACCACACCTGTGAGGGGGGGCCAAACATTGTAAACAAAGGTCACACAGTCGAAACAGTCGTTGGTGTATTGGACAGAATGTCAGAGTAAAACACTTCTGGTCTTAGAAATAATGCAGCAACACCAAATGTATAACGTGTCGGGCTTTCTGGTTCTGCTTTAGTCTGTCTAACATTGAAGAATAAGGCAAACTTTATGAGCAGATGACAAGACAGCGAGTGAAGGAGATGAGAGAGAGAGAGAGAGAGAAAGAGAGAAAGAGAGAGAGAGAGAGAGAATGATGTGTCATTCACAGATGGCGATGTTTGGTCATAATTGGTTATGGATTTGAAAGTTATCATCCCTTAAATCATATATAAATCCGTAAATTGTGTGCAAGGTTGAAATTACAGGCTAGTAAATGCACAGTTTTTTAGGTCACTTCCTATATTTGGATGGGAGTGCGAACCAAGACCTAGGGGTGTAACGATACATCGATCTGGATCGATATGTCAATTCGAAGATCCAATATTATCGATGCAAAGTTAAAATATCGGTATATATCGAGTCAAAGATCCCTGATCCAATATTATCGATGCAAAGTGAAAATATTGCTACGTATTGTCCGTAAGATTCCCCTTTATTTTAGATTCCCACTTTATATTTCATCTTTTTATTACAAATAATAGTTTGTTTTTCATTTAAATGCCTGGAAGAGCTCAGTTTTAAAACGTCCAAATCATATTTAGTTTCTGTTTTGAGTTGATATTAATGTAACTGTGTTAAATTAGCATACGATATTGTCTCGTACCGATCACAGGTTCCTGAATTGAACTGACATGGTCCCGTGACAGACTTTAAGCAAATATCGTATGTCGTCCAAAGAATCTCATTGAAAATGAATTACGAGGCACGACAATCGCTCCCCGTGTGAAAACCCCTTTACATCTGCAATTTGTTGGTAACCTGACTATTTAAAAAGTTTCTTGTGTGTTACCTCTGTGTCCTCTCACTACAGGCTGGTACCCTCCTGATAGCGGGCATGGGGATGTTCTGTGGCTCTCTGTACCACCAGGCCCTGACCGGGGACCCTGGTCTACGCAAGGTGGCTCCCATTGGGGGTGTAGCTATGATCGTAGGCTGGCTGGCCATGATTCTCTGAACTCTTAACAGTTCAGAACCCCTCCACAGGGCCACTATGTGACACTAAACTGTCAGAGTGGTAATGAACTGTAGCGCTGAGTTGTGTGAGATGTCACCCATCTAAACTGCACCCTGTCCTGGGTGGCGGGTGTCAGCACGAGATAAGGTCACAACAGGATTATCACTGTTCTGCCATTGCTGTCTGTTTCTAAATGGTGCCCTTGGGTATAAAGTCGATACAGCGTGTAGCATTTTGTCACCTCAACACTTTGTTGACCTAACATTTTCAATGGCATGTCAATCTTGTACTAGGAAAGAAAATCACTAATGTGCTAATATACGTAAATTCCCAATGCTATATGTAGGTGTGTGACTGAATATTACAGTGGTATATCTTTGTTTCTTTGTTTTTACTATATTTCCCCTACTGCAGTGAATACAGTTTCTATATTTCTGTACGTTTATACAGCATGGGTATTGCAAATAGAGTAAAAATGAAGAACGAAATATGAAGGATTTAAAAATGAAATAAATATGTTTTGTTACACATTGTCGGGTGACCTCATTTTTCCACACAGATGATTTTTATTGCTTCTCCAAGTGGTCGGCAAGAACAGTATGTGATTCATATTCTGTACTTACTGTAAGTACAATTTTGAGATAATTTGCCCGTCCATTTCCATTTTTCTACTACATTCCACCCCGCTACATGCATTTGACAGTACTTTGCAGATTAGCATTCAAAACATACAAAAGTATGATTTGTTCTTATATTTAGCTACTTAACAGTTTAAAATGCAGCTAAAATGGACTATCTACATCATTGAAATGCTAACATTTTAATTCATCGATAATTGTAATCCATTTATACTACTACTACTAACATACACCAATATACGTAGCACCCTGAAAGGGGCCATTCTACATAATGAGTATTTAGGCTTTAGGGTCCAGAATGAAATGTATATTAGACCCACGAAATGTTGTACACAGATTAATTGTGAGAGTCTGACTACTTCTTGCACCACTGGATATTCAGATCGCCCTCACTCAGAAAACACGACCGTATAGGTCGATTGTGCAAGCAGCTCATAACGACCCATATTCACGTTTGCTGCTTGGCGACGACCTCTCGTGACCGATGTAATTTTCGCGGCACTACAGAACTATAAGAGCACTGAACTCCTGGGTGGTAGCTGGCTCCAACAAAAACCGGACTATTGCTCAGGAGACAAAGGTTTGTGTCCCGTGTGAAACCAAAAGTCAACGGTCACTTTTTGAAGTTACCTGAATTTTACGGAACTTAGTCGGCGACGTCCGTGGCGTGGTTATGTCCTCTTTTTAGTCATTTTTCGTGACTCATTTTAAGCCAATCCCTGATAATTTCCTAACCCTAAGTATTTTTGTTCCCTAAACTTAACTAGTTCCTTTTGACAACATTAACGATGTGTCTAAAATGGCGGCCGTTACGTTAATAGAACTGTCTCACGATTAAAACTGCCACCTGGGTCTTGCGTTACGGTCGTGTGTTTCAAACGGCCACCATGCTGCAGTAAATAGAATGGTCATATATGTTGTTTTGGGAGTCATTGTAAACCCAGCTATTCTGTTAAGGTACGAGAATATGTTGGCGTTATTGCCTATAAAAATAATATTGGACTGTTCAGGTGTTGTATCTCTCTAATCGTATAGACGTACAATACGTTAAATCTATTTTTGACTGGCTTCCTGTAGTTTTTTTTTTAATTCCTTGTATTGCAGTTACCGTATGTGGCCAGGTGAAAGTTTGTACTACCCACACAGTACTCTTTAGACCACCTCTAGTGCTGATTTGGGTACCAGGATTAATGCATCCTGGGTGGATTTACAGCTTTTGCAATACCAAAAAGCAAACTAATCGCAATTGACTTAACGCCAATGCGAGTTGAACAGGGGTCCTCAGTGTGTGGTTTTCAGTAAAAGGGTGGATAAACCCAGGATCTAGCACCTATAGCAGTCAAATGAAAAGCATCTCTCTAGCTGTGCTGAATGTCTTCACAGCCTAAAGCATTTGATCCTCTAAGTGGCAGAACACAAAGGAGTTCATTACACATGGCCTTCCTCTTAGCCGGGGCCGTGTTCCAACCACTCCGCATTCAAATTGAAAGTGAAATCCATTGAAACACTAATTTGCCTTCCTGACTGTATAGGCCCACGAATGGGGACCTTTAGAAAATAGCTGTATAAATCTTCAGGTCAAGCCTCGGCTCAGACGCGAAAGCGCTATTGACTGAACACGTTGCCAATGAGCTCTTGATCACGACTCATAAAACCCTCATTAGAATTAAGTAGCTATTGGGAAGCATTCCGCTATTCCAGGACTGAGCAATCATGCAGCACACCCAGTCACATACAGTGGCACTCATAAGTTTATGAACCCATGCTAAAGTTGACTAAAAAATGACTTTTGGAAATTGATCTTAATGCCTTAATTAAAAAAATGGGACACCAATTTTCTTTGTGAATGAATAATGTATCGTGAATAAATAAATGTTCTTCCTTAAAATACAGGGGGCATAAGTAAGTACACCCCTATGTTAAATTCCCATAGAGGCAGGCAGATTTTTATTTTTAAAGGCCAGTTATTTCATGGATCCAGGATACTATGCATCCTGATAAAGTTCCCTTGGCCTTTGGAATTGAAATGGCCCCACATCATCACATACCCTTCACCATACCTAGAGATTGGCATGGTTTTATTTCAGTTAGCCTAATAGCTAGTTTGATTTGCATTGAGAGATGATTTTATGGAAAGTACCCCATGCCAATCTCTAGATATGGTGAAGGGTATGTGATGATGTGGGGCTATTTTAATTCCAAAGGCCAAGGGAACTTTATCAGGATGCATAATATCCTGGATCCATGAAATAACTGGCCTTTAAAGGTCTCATGACATGCTGTTCTTTGGATGCTTTTATATAGGCCTTAGTGGTCCTCTAATACTGTATCTGAAGTCTCTTTTATATAGGCCTTAGTGGTCCCCTAATACTGTATCTGAAGTCTCTTTTATATAGGCATTAGTGGTCCCCTAATACTGTATCTGAAGTCTCTTTCCCGAAATTCTGCCTTGGTGCAGAATTACAGCCACTAGAGCCGGTCCCACAATGAGCTTTCCTTAGGATGTGCCATTTCTGTGTCTGTAGCTATTGAGGAGGAGAGAGGGGGGGCAAGGTGGAGGGTGGGGGTGTGGCCTTGACCAACTGCCACTTTGCTCGTTTGAAAGCCATGATGTCTCTCTCTCTCTCTCATGGGTGGGCCAAATTCTCTGGGTGGGCAAAGCAGAGAAAGGGGAGGTCACCTTGCTCCTTATGAGCTCATAAGGAACAAGATTTCAGATCGGCCCATCTGAGTTTTCATTTTCTCAAAGGCAGAGCAGGATACCCAGGGCTCGGTTTACACCTATCACCATTTCTAGCCACTGGGGGACCATAGGCAGGCTGGGGGAACTCATATTAATGTTAAAAAACCTCATAAAGTGACATTTTCATGCCATGCGACCTTTAAAATAAAAATCTGCCTGCCTCTATGGGAATTTAACATAGGGGTGTACTGACTCTTTTAAGGAAGAACATTTATTTATTCACGATACATTATTCATTCACAAAGAAAATTGGTATCCTTAAAGGTTGGATTTTTCCAATTTCCAAAAGATGATTTTTTTTTCCTCTTTTTAGTCAACTTTAGCATGGGTTCATAAACTTATGAGTGCCACTGTATCTCTGACTCACAACTTTAAAGTTTATGGGAGACACCTGACTGGAAGTTACAGTGTGTTCTGCACTCTCGGATGCATATTTGAAGCACTATCATCACATTTTCAGCTACGTGTTAAATACTTGAGGGGAAAATCATGAGATTCTCTGACAAGATGTGAGATACAAATGGTTGACCAGCTTCACACCGCAGTCTTATTTTAGAGCTATTTTTTCTCTCCTGACAGCTGACATTCAGATGTGTGCATCCTGTCGCTGCCAGCACAGCAGCACCTCTGTGTTGAAATCTAGTTGGATCACGATGTTCTGCTCTGGCAGACCACATAATGTGTGAGCACAGGAGAGAAGGAGAAATAGAAAGTGGGATAGAGGGAGACACTTGTGGCTGTATATGGCCGGACTGATCTATTGTGGGGATGTAACATATAAGCACAGTATAAAGTCATTTCAACTCAATCAGGTGAATCATTTAAGAGTGAAATAAGTTTAATGAACATGGTGCATAATAGGTTGATTTGTTAAGAGTCTTTGGCGATTAGACTCCATCGCAATGTTAGTTTATAAGGGGTATAGAGGCCATGCATATATAGGAATATCCCCCCCATATGGAGTCTAGGCACTGGTGGAGGTGATGAAGGGATAAAGGAAGCCTGAAGATCTGGATGGATGTGATGTGAAGCGGGGCTTTGGATGGAGGAACCCTGGGTTCTGGGAATGATGGGAACTGGAGGTGAATAGGTTGGAGGAGGGTTGCATCGATTTAGCCTGAAATGACAACTGGCAGCAGCACAGAGTAGAACAGATTTGAAGTTTGAATGATAGCTCATGGAGATTGTGGCAAATCTGGTTGGTTTAACTGAAAGAGTAAACGCCCACATTCAGCTGATGACAATGCAGCTGATTAGGTTGGGAGAGAGAGAAATGTGAAACAAATAAGTCTTCCTGAAAGAATTTACGCTGAGCTTCATTTAAATGTAAATTAGCATGACAGTTCAGGGTTCACTACTAGATTCTTTTGTGCTTTCAACCGACTAACATTGTCTTCATATGCAAGAGCAAATCATGACAGCTACTTAGCTCGCATTTCAACAAATCCATCTCCGTGACAAATGAACAGACTTCATCCGCTGATGAAGACTGTGATATGTTTAAAAGCTCCAGGAACAAAAACGTATAGGTGGACCTTTAGCTGGGATTTTTTTTGTCAAACTAAAATAGTAAAGGTCTGAAAGCTATATTTTCAAATATAGGACAAAAGGAACCCTTTAAAATGACCAAAAAACAGTGGCTTTTGCGGCCCCCTGGGGGTCTGGCCATATATTTGTTTAAGGAAAGGTTCAACACTTTAGGAAATACCCTCATTCACCTAATGGCAGATAGTTAGGCCTCAATCAAACATAGTGCCTTTTTGGAAAGTGCTGAGAGTGAAGCTTTTTGCTAACTGCCTTAGCATTGCTGAGCACCTGATACCATTCTCATATCTATTCAGTGTTAGACTATAGCCAGCCACCGATTAGCTATAGCTTAGCTTAAAGACTGGAAACAAAATCAGCCTACTAAAACCTCTAAAGCTCATGTAACAACAAAATGTAGCTCATTTGTTGCAGCTGTGCAAAAAGTGAACTGTAAAAAGATAACTCACATTTTACCATTGGTCTCTGAGCAGTCGCCAGGCAACCAGCACAGACTCAAGGACGTTACTTGGCCAGGAAATAGTCCAGCACATAACCCCCTGTAAAGAGGAGACTTGTCGTGTTGCAAATTATTTTAACTGTACACCAGGATGATCTGTGACTCAGAAGACTCAGAAACTGCTGTGTTTCCATTACTAGTACTTTCCAATCACTTCTTCAGAGTTTTTTTTGGAAGTGGTCCTTTGCCTTCATGGTGCAGGTTTGACCACAACACTAGCTGTGTTCGAAACTCACTCACTCACTCACTCACTCACTCACTCACTATTCCCTATCTAGTGTTTATTAAATAATGAACTATATAGGGAATGGCCAAGCAAGATTTCGGACACTCACTGAAAACATTGTTGCGTCAGTTAGATGTGTCAGGATCATTAAACAATCCGAAACAAAAATCCTCCTAATACATCCCCGAAACAAAGCCAGCACTCAGGAGGATAATACAAAGTTGTATATATGTTGCATGTGACATTTCCACTGTTTAGAAACGAAAGCTCGCTCCATTTTTCCTTTTCACTTTTCACAGATGCTTCTGCTTCTTCTTCTCCTCTGGGAAAACAGGACCGCGTTGCATTGTGGTATACAGGAGTAAAATGTAGGCTACATTGTATGTACACTCAAATTAGCTGTGCATTTTTTTATAGTGGACTATATAGTGAACAAAATTAACCGCAGAGATTTCGAACACACACACACAGCTACTGACTCAGCAAAACTTGGACCTTCCAGATACAGGTGTATGGATACTACAATTGGGAGCATGCCTATGTTCCAACAGCCTTATGTTCTCACATTTCTAAGATTTCTTTTCAAAATCAGGCCCTATGTTCCCACAGTTCCCACATTTCTAAGATTTTTTTCCAAAATTAGGCCCCATGTTCCCACATTTCCTTTTTCATAAATTTGTGTCATATTGTATCCCCCTAACCCTAACCCTAAAAAATCTTGTGGGAGGATAGGGCTTAAATTGAAGGGAAATGTAGGAACACAAGACCTCATTTTGAAAATGTCCTAGAAATGTGGGAACATAGGGCTGTGGGAACATAGGGCCTAATTTTCAGTGAAAAAAAAATTCTTACAAATGTGGGAACATAGGGCTGACCCCCTACAATCAACCTTACACAGGTGATCTCCATTGAACTAATTATGTGACTTTAAAAACCAACAGGCCTTTTTTCACAGCAGACATGAGTGAGCCAGCATGAACAAACTACTGAAACAACTTTTCTTGCTGTGATATATTAAAAAGTGATCACTGTCAACTTGTGATACCCTTTGATTAAACGTTCTATATACACTGTATTTGGCTGTTACATCATAAAGCAGGATGGCAGAAAGTCTGTCTGGTGTTTTTCTTCAGAGAAAGAAGAGGCACAGATACTAACGGTATATATTGTTAATTATACCTCTAGGGACTTTCCTCTGCACTTCACAAGCTTTGCTACCCTTTATTTCTCTTACCCTGCAGACAGATTTAATTACATCAGCTTCTTCTTCTGTTGGTGGGGTTGGTGGTTGCTCCTTATTCCATTGATTTCTTGGTTCTGAATCTGTTTTGGTCAAAGATGAAGACAGTGGTTGCATGAGAGTCATCATCAGTCATGAGCGAGTAAGGTATAATAAGATATGATAGGGCAAACTTTATTGTCCCGAAGGAAAATTTCTTGGGCAAATGTGCTGACAACAGCTACATACTGTACAAACCCATTCATTCATTATCAATCATTCAGTATGTAACAGACAGTACAATACATGACAGCATATAACAAGACAACAATGTACTTTAGTACAAGAAAAATACAATACGTCCACTAGTTGAGAGCATATTGCACAGGCCCTGATATAGTAGAGTATTGCACGTGCCCTATTATAAAATAAATAACACATAATAAACAGTCCCTCCAGAAAAACGCGATTATGTGATCTCATAATTCAATGCATAATCAGCCAAAGTCCGCATATTTATGCGGGGGTGGCATTTTTTCAAATACGCCGCACTTTCGCTGCATAAATTGCCGATTTCCGCGCAAAATATGCAGGGCTTGCATGATTTCATAATCCCAGCGTTTTCGTTGCAAAAAAGTCACATATATCTTAGCAGAAATGAAAAATGTTGCGTTTACTTCACACAACAGCAGCCATTTTCCCCTGTTGCCATGGGAACGTTATGAAGTGACGTTATGAAGTGACGTTATGAAGTGACGTTATGAAGTGACGTTATTACGCAACGTGAACATCATCGAAAAGCTGCAAACCCTGCGATGAAGCCATGATGAAACCGCAGTTTTTGCAAGTTCCTGCAATTTCATCGCATAAAATTGCATAAATATCCCGCATAGTCCATCGCATTTTTTAAGAAAACGTGCCGCATAATCAAGGATTTTTGCCCGCAACAATCACAAAAAAAAGAATGCAAATTGAGGATATAAGAAATTGCACATAGGAAGTCAAATTACACAGGTTAAAAGTAACAGCACACAATAACCAGTGGTGGAAAAGGTACTTAGATTCTTTACTTAAGTTAAAGTACTAATACCACAGTGTAAAAATACTCTGTTACAAGTAAAAGTCCTACATTGAAATTGTTACTTAAGTGAAAGTATGTAAGTATCATCATGAAAATGTACTTAAAGTATTAAAAGTAAAAGTACTGCAGAAATGCAGAAAACATTTTAGAAACTGGAAACGATCCAAACAGTTCTGTCAATCAGCTAAGTGTTTAATGGTTGAATCATTTCAGCAGGACTTGTAGGCCTGTATATTGTAGGGTAGTTTCATTTATAATAAAACATCATATTTTATAAACTACATGTGTTTTGTGTGCAAAAATCTTAATGTGTAAAGTACCTAGTACTTTAGTCTAGTACCAAGTTCCTTCCCGAGCACCACCCATGACGATTGTGATTGGTTTAAAGAAATGCCAATAAACCAGAGCACGATTTTCCTCCCAGCGCTGTGGAGGTAGGTCTGGCAATGCGAGACAAATTTATGTTTTATCCTTTTAATTGTATAGTGTTGTTTTATTCTTGCCCTTGATGTAAAGCACTTTGGATATCTGCTGGTTGCTGTAAAGTGCGATATAAATAAATGTTGATTGATAAAAAGAAAAGACTCAAGTAAAGTACCTCAAATTTGTACTTAAGTACAGTAGTTGAGTAAATGTACTATGTTACATTCCACCACTGGTGTGACGGATCTTTCAGGATCCTCGGGGAGAGAGCTTATAGGAGTGGATGGGCTTACTGTGGATAGACGGGCTTCTCCAAATCCTCTCCTGAACACCTGGAATGAAACACGGCCCAGGCCATCTTACATGATTATCCACAGCTTCCTCCCTCTCGGACCAAGGAGGACACACACAAATATCTACCCAAAGACACACACACACACACACACACACACACACACACATACAGTACACACACACAAACAGGCAATATATGAAAGTGCATGCTGTAATACACACCACAGCAGCGCCAAATCCTCTCTCAGGCATCAATCAGGCGGCGGCACCTTGCACAGTGAAGCGGAATGACTGTAATGGTCGTCCCAAACACTTCCCCATCCCGGTCGCTCCCGCTGACCTTTTTTTAAGCCACTTAAATGATGGTCAGCACTATCACATCCTCAGATAGATTATTCCCTCACTTGAATGGACACTGAGGCGCCATCACTAACAGCCCCCTTTTCACAGCTTTATACTCAATCATTTCAGCTCAATCTGCAGCACAGTGATGATGGCCATGCATCAGAGGAGCTATGGAGACGATACTGAGGAGGGGGGGGGGAGAGCTGTCATTGTTACCAAATCACCATAACCACTATCAGCAGCAGCCGCCTCACAGAGTTAGGTAATGTCTGGGAATGGTTATTAGCCTGCTGGGACTGGAGATGGTAGATGGTGGTAGTGGTTAGGGTTATGCTGCGTAAATGACGACTGTCTATAGCAGTGATGCCGGTACTCTAATCTGACAATTTTTTTTAGTAACTTTTCAGGAGTAATCTAACGCGTTACTATTTCCAAACCAGTAATCAGATTAAAGTTACTTATCCAAGTCACTGTGCGTTACTATTTTTGTCATTTTCCTTAGTAAAAATATATATTTTTGCTTTCTTCTTGCGTCTCGGGGAGTGAAGTCACGTATGCGGAAAGTCACGTTTTCAGCATGAGGACAGTTCACGTGTAATACCACGCAGCGATACAAACGTAAACAACAATGAAGGGACGAGAGAGATGCACATTTTCTAGCTGGAAATAACAGCCACTATTTTGAGTTTGTGTCAGCTAAAGATGGCAATATTAAGGTTTGTTGTACACTCTGTGCAGGTGGCGACAAACTGCTATCTATCTACAAAAACACTACGTCAAATTTGAAGAAACATTTGGAGTCGCAGCACTGCACAGTCAAACTAACAGAGAGCAGGAGGTCCTGTTGTGGTTTTGGACATTTCTGTTAGGTTTCAGTATTTTCCTTTATATTTTTTTCTGTTTCTGTTACCTGTATTATTGATTTCTGTATGTTCCCTGTGTTTGTAGATTTATTCTGTATTTGTTACCTGTTTGGATATTTCTTTTGCCTTGTGTGTAGATTTCTGTATTTCTGCATATTTCTGTTGTGTATATTTGTATATTTACTTATTTCCCTGTTCATTGTGTAGTTTCTGTTTACCCTGTTTTGACTGTTCTGTTCTCTGTGTATATTTCTGTTTCCTGTTTTATTTTGATAAAAATAAGTCTGTTTTCTGTCTTGTCATGTCTAGTTTTACTTTTTGTGTTTCCACCTTTGTTGATTGTCCTGCCCCGCCCTGATGTGTTTCACCTGTTGTATCACCTGTCCCTCATTTGTTCATTACCTCATGTATTTAACCTCTGTGTTCCCTTTGTTTCTTGTCAGATCGTTTTGTGTCTGTTTGTGTTCCTGTCCTGTCAGCGTGTCGTAGCCTGTGCCCTTGTTTTTGGATTCCCTATTCTGGTTTTTGTATTTTGGACCTTTTTGCCTGTGCCTTCAGGACTTCCTTCGTTGTTTGCTCTCCTCATTTTTTGTTCATTAAACCTGTGTTTAACCATCGCCTGCCTGCCTGCCTGCCTCTCTCTGCGTTTGGGTCCTCTTTCCTCCGCCTCCCCGTAACAGGTCCCCCACCACCCAAACAACAAAAGCTGGACTTCGGTGCAAAACCAGTAAGTGGGGGAGAGTTGAAGAAGTTGGTCGGGCAGTATGTTGTAGAGGAAATGCTGCCCTTAAACACGGTTGACTTTTCTTCTTACATGGAGAAGGAGTATGCAGTGATGGAGAGAAATCTGAAGGCCGCGCTGAATGAGGTCGACTTTGTGTCAACTACCGCGGATATTTGGACTGCTAACAACAGAAGTTATATGGGAGTAACGCTCCACTTGATCAGTAGATCCACATTAGAGAGCAACAAGACTGCATTGGCATGTAGGAGAATTTGCGGCAGACACACGTATGATGTTATTGGTGCAGAAAATCGAAAACATTCACTCTTCATATGGACTACTTAACAAAGTAGTTGCGACAGTGACTGATAATGGATCCACCTTTGTCAAGGCTTTTAAAGTTTATCAGCCTGTCACAGAGTCCGATGACTAATATAGTAAATTGTAATCTAACTTAGTTACTTTTAAAATCAAGTCATCTGTAAAGTAACTAAGTTACTTTTTGAAGGAGTAATCAGTAATCAGATTGTAGAGTTACTAGCCAATGTGGCTGCTGATGAATGAAGCAAACAATACTGCGTCTGTTTGAATCGGCCGGCTGCAGAAATGTGTTTTCCACCAAGAAATGTGGGCGGTTTTGTGTGTGTTTTGGCTTGGAAACATAATCTTTATTTAGAAACACTGCTTGTAATACTAATCCTACATTTCCCATGAACACCAAGTACTGACGTGTCAGACAACCGTTAGCTACGTGCCTAGCGTCCGTGGCTACACTGAAACGGAGAAGACTAACGGCGGGAAGCAAACCAGAGGCGCTGAAATGAAAGTAAAGTTAGTTAGGGAAAGAAAAAAACAAATGTGGCTAGAGGAAAATCTGATTGGCTGGTAACTTTAAAAATCTACTAGCCTTAAAGCCCTGTCTGTGACTATAACACAGTAACATTTCAGTACTCGCTCATCACTGCTAATTATTGGGAACAGATGCATTTGTTTTCTAACTTATTGCAATGTGCAGAAGCGTGAGTTTCAGTACAAGTCCCAATTAAACATGCACAACTCCTTTTTTAAATTTGTTATTGCTTTTGATGTTCTATTTATTTTATTACTTATACTTATGTTTATTTTTGTCATGTTTTTACTGTTTTTTTTTTTTGTCTTCTTTCTACTATGTTTTGTGTCTTTTGTCTTCTTGTTTTCATTTTGTTCTTCCTGCTATTTTAAAACAGTTGAAGGAAACTGTGGCACTCGAAAAAAACAAAAAAAATTCATGTTTTAATGACGTTATAGCCAAGAAGACATAAAAGGTAGCCTGACAAGCCAGACCCACATCAAGATGTTGGTCTGGGAACTCACCATTGGCATGGCTCGATCCGAGGGGCGGGATAAACGGTTGTCTTTCAAATTCCCTCTACACTCATAGCCAACCAGAGCAACGCTAGTTGATAGATTAAACTTTTGCCGTATCCGGTCGGCAAAACTCCGAACACATCTTTCTTTTTTAAGAATGACTTCAGTGCTTAACTCCAAGTCTTCCAGAGTCGCGGCCAAAGCCGATTGGAAAGACCGCTGTTCGCCAGCAGCAGCAGCCATCTTCTTTGTTTTCAAGTAGCAGGGAATTCACACGGAACCGTCATTATGTTAAGCCCGACCGCCGACTCTATACACGATGTGATTGGCCTGACTAGAGTTTGGTTTTTCCAGCTCGCAAGCCAACGGAGAGTTGCTAGACGACCCTGGCTGCAAATTACATTTGCTGCCGCTAGGGTGTGTCTAGATTTCTAGGCTACATAAAAGGCTTTTTACACTTTAATCTCTTAAGTGCCTCCGTTTCTTTCAATCTCTTTATACTAGTAGGAGTCCCAAACTGAAGAGCACCAGCGGAACACTCTCAACACACCCGAGCAGCACTCCATGCAGACTGCATTGTGACTTTGTCTTGCTACTGTTCAGCCCTCTGGGTATCCTGCTTTTGCCTTGCTTTGTCTGTCAAAGCACTTTGTAAACTCTGTTTTTAAAGGTGCTATATACATTTTATTAAGTTATTATTATTGACTCTTTACCTTTATGTTATGCTTTATTCTGCAGACATTTTCCATATAACTGATTAATCCCTCCCCAGCAGTGAGCGGCTCCTCCATTTTCCTTTGTGCATTGCATTGTGGCAAAATAGTGTGCGTCAAACTCAGGGGCGGATTAGCCATCTGGCATTTCTGGGGCTGGACCATTTTTTTAAATGTGAGCCGGTCAAATGTATTGTTGTGTAATATTAAGCATTTGGCCAGTCGGCAACGGCCGGCCTGGTCCCAAGATGGGCCGACCGACCCAATCAGATGTTACTTAAATTGGGACGTTCAGTCAAAATCAAGCATGTCACCTTCAAACGGGATCTCTGTTTACAGGGTTCAGGCTGTACCGGACCCTCCCGGTGATCATGCTGCTCTGGGGGACCGGCTGCGCAGTGAGAAGCCGCTGCTGACGGGCGCAGAGCTCTGCCGGAGCTCCGACTGCTGTCTGTCCGCGCGGCCGCCTGACGGCATCAGTATTAAATTGAGACAGTTTCAATACCGGTTAAAAACGTCTCGTTATCGTGTTAAATAGTAGTCTAATTCTGTACAGTTGGTTTTAACGCCTGATGCGAAGTGTAGGCCTGAACCCTGAACGAGCAGCGTCGTTCTGCTCAGTCTTTCTGCTGTGCCCCATTCACGTAGTGTTTAGTTTTACACTATGTATGTTAAACTCTGCAATTAATCCTCTGGTCACATGTATGTATGAACTGTGGTGGTCTGTTATACTGTAGGCTATGTTCAACATCACTGATTAAGTAGCCTAAGTCAATCCTAAATTGTTAAACTTGGGAGCAAAGCATGCTCCTTGGGGAAAAAAAGTTACCATAAAGCCCTGTTCATGCTAATTAAACAACTGGACTTTGGGGTCAAGTGTTGTCGTATCCGGCCCATGTCCCGGATGTGAAAGCCCCCTTACTGGACTACTGAATATAATAATATTCCATTATATTTTGTATTTTGAATTGTTACCTACCACCAGAATTTTTTGATTTCCTTGACATTTTTACCATAAATTGGTGCCTAAAAATATATCAGAATGCAGGAATTGAAGTCTTTTACCCTCAAAATGTCCTGGGGGAGAACCCCAGACCCCCCTGCTTTATGTGTTTCCCCAAAGACCAATTCCGAGCAAGGAAAAACCCTGAAGTATAATCACAGACAGTCATAAAAAACATTTAAATTGCAGAGTTAGAGAGTTAAAACAGATGAAAAGATGGAGAACCAGACAGACAATACAGTGTCAACAGAGAGAAACACGGACAATCAAACAGACAGTGACAACAAAGAACATCATACTGTAGAGAATGACAGTAACAGCATACAAACGGCATAAACAGGCAGAATGTGTAAATTTATTATAAACGTGTGCTCTTTAAAAACTAGTAAGCATTGTTTGCCAGTTACATTAAATGTTTAAAAATCTGTTACATTAAGTACTGCTTATATTATTTCACCATCTGTACACAAATGTAATTAGTGAATGCACGTGTCCGTGGGTGGGGCTGCATGGGCGTGGTAATGTGGGCTGGAGTGGCTACAGTGCCAGGGCTGAATTTTTGTCCCAGTCCGCCCCTGGTCAAACTGCATTTAATATGCATATTGTCTGCTTTGAGTAATCTTTATTTTGTCACGTTTCACTTCACTTAATGAATGTCCCCACAGATGTACAAAATTCCAAAGGCAATTCATTCAAACTCATTATGATATTTCGGTCTGGGACAAAGTGGTGGAACGACAACATAAAGCCACTCTGCTAGCGAGGCTAAAAATCTGCAGATATTCAATTTACTATCACATAAAAGAAGAAAAAGCATCAAAACCCTCCAAACTGTGAAGCTGGAACTAGGTGATTTCTGGCATTTTTTGCTTAAAAGATATACTAAAAAAGGCGTACTATGCTTGTCTGAATTAGAATGAAGTAATAAATAATTTACTTTTTTTTTTTTTTAAATGCCTTGTTTGTCCATGTATGAGTTAAGATGAAATTGGTTGTAGTGTTGTTGTATAACTTCTTTTTATGGACATTTATATTTTTCTTATCAACCCTTTTCCCAAGTTAATAATAAATATTGTAATGTGTTAACACCTCTTTTTAAAAGGAGGATTTTAATGTTGCATATCTTGCATTCCGATTTGTGCAAAAGGCAAAACATATCTCTATCCATTTTCTTCCTTTCTGCTCTTCCATACTCCTTTCCCTATTTTCATTTGACCTATAGGGTACTGAAGGAATATTATACCGTTTAGATGTGTCTTTTACTCAGAAGTGTCTTAGTTAGTGGCCTCTTGACCCTGTGTGTCATACAACTGTAGTAGGCTATTGTGTAAGGTGTACTGTTTCACAGGAGAGTTTTTGTCTGATGAAAACATGTTGGAGCAAGAGGAAGTTATGATGTATGACACACAGGATCAAGATGTCCAAAGTGGTTCAGTTGCCTAGCAACGAAGTAGAAAGTAGAAGTTGTGAAGGCCTTGCGATGGCCTTGTGGGATATCGCGGACGAGAACAGGATGCCAGGACTAGGTGCAACTGATACCAGTGGCATGAGCCTTTTCGTGGAGGAGGAACCTGAAGAGGATATGAGAGTAGGGCAGAGAGAGGTCCGAGGTCAGACTCTGGAGAGACTGTGTTGGTGATAGGGTGAGCTAATCTTGAAGGAATTCTGATCCTTATGCATAAGCTGCAACTACTTACAATATTGTCACTAAAGATGATTGACTTCAACTAGAGGACTCCTGTATGTTATTTCTGGCCTACCATTAACGAACACGAAAGGTTAAAGGTGCAGTCTGAGACAACTTGATTTGGTCCTAAATTGACCCTGGCCACTGGGGCCAGGCCCGAACCGGCACCAGAACCACAGAAACTTCTTTCTTTTTTTATATTCTTTGATCACTTTTTTCCTGCACTTATTTTGCTGAGCAAGCACTGACTCCAGAGGGTGAATCCTTGAACATCACGACCATCACTTGACCTGACACATTTCCATCACAGGGCTGCGATTTCAGCCTGGTTTCACTTGCAATGGGGAAGATGTGTATGGTCTAGACAGGGGTGATAAATGGAGGAATGTAAAGCGAGCTGGTTATGTTTTTCCATTCCGGTCCTTTGTGAGTAAAAAGAGGGCAAAGAGGAAGACTTCAAAGCAGTTTAAGAGAGCTTCTCATTTTTTATTTTGTCTGCTGGAGGGCCAGGGTTGTCTCTAACCTCTCATTTGGCAGAGGGGTAGTTTCACTCCCTCAGCCTGCTCATTAAGTGCTGTTTGGTACAGCATTACCTTGATAGATGTTCCACTTATACCACAGAATAGGCTGATGAATCAGACACTGTATGGCGCTACACTGACAGCTCTTCCCACAGTGAGTGAGACTGCAGCGTGTGAGCTAGTAAATGATCCATCGACAGGTTAAGAGAGAGAGGTCTGTCAGGTTAATTCTGACACTATCAATCCAAAGACGTTTAGCAGTGATGCAGGAAATGAATAGCTTGGGGTGTAATTAAGTAGGATTATGCATGCATATTGAACAGCAATTGCGATTGCCAGAGATCCCGGCGTGTCCCAGGAGAATGAAAGGTTTCACTATTCATTCAGCATTTGAATGATGAAGGGAAAAAAAGAATCAAGAAGCACAGAGGTGAAATGATACACTATTTAACAAAATTGGTGAAAAGTCTGAAACATTAACATCCAAGTGTCTCTCAGAAATAGTTTGGAAGCTTGAAGCATACTAGGGACTGAAAAAAACTAAGGATTTAGAGAACTTATGTATACTTGTAACAATAAAATGCAGGAATACCCCTTTAAAAGCAGGCACTCTATGTTGGACAGGATAAAATGATGAACTCGATTAAAGTACTTTTTGTACAGTTCGGTGGATTCATTTTCATACATACGTATGTGGTCAAATGTAAATTTCCTTGGAAATTAGTTACGGCTATCAAATGTTAAGAAACCGAGATCTGGGTATACTGCATTTTGAAAATAGGTTGAAATCTGTTTTTGCATTTGTACTATTTTGTACTGAAAACATAAAATACTCAAATACATAAATATTAAAAATGAAGGTTGAGTTTAAATACTGAATCTTGTAAGAATTATATGGTTAAATGACCTGTATTGAACCTCACACACTGGTCTGCACTTTCTCCTCCTGTGTGCAAAGTAACACATTCAATTACATAACTATATTGCATAATTCAAAATAGTATCATATGAGAATCTCTTAACGTGGAAAGTGCAATCCACTGTACATAACCTACCTCCATCAGCAATCAACAGGCATAAGATAGGGGTGGGCACCGGGCAGAGAATCAGTAAAACGTTACCCACTTGTGTAGCCCCCTGCCGCTCTGGTGCAAAGACACTACCGCTGCTGCTGCTGTGTTGGACTTACATGCTCAGGCATCAAAACACTGGCTGTGCAGTCGTGAAACCGCCCTGCTCGCCTACTAAACCGTAGCACAGCCTCATCTTCTTTGCGAGGACACAGAGGCACAATTTTAATCATAACCTGACCTCACAAATCCGTTTGTAGTTTTGTAATATGGGGCGTGCGTGCCACACATACTACTAATCCCTGGATCCTCAGCGAAGGAGGACCATGATGATTTCTGGGACGGTGTTGCCAGGGGGAAGGTGGCGCCTGGGACCTGTTGGAAATGACAGCTGAAGAAGGCGGATTGAAGCACAGGGATCACAATAACAGTAAACGTACAAGATAGCGAAGAAACTCCCTCTCGTCACTGTGTAAAGGGTGTGTGTGTTTGCTATGTTGGACAGCTTTAGCCTGGATAGCTAATGATTGCACTGTGATCCGCTACTCGCAAGCTACCGAGACCCGAGCTGAGTGCATGTGGGTGCGTGCGCGCGCGTGTTAGTGTAGTTATAGATTTTAGTGTGAACGTGTGTTTGTGCGTGTTCGTTTGTATGCGGGGAAGTGTGCCGCTGCACTTAGCTTCGCTGTCCCCAACTGGCATGTTAGCTAGCGTGCTAATTTGACGAAGCTACTGCTAGTTGGCTATTAAAAGAAATGAGCTGACTGTGGGCGAGGTAACTGTAGGCTACCACACCGACCTTATCACTGCAAGTCAAATGGTCTGCTAATATGGTTGTACAGCAAGCAGTCATATGCATATATGTAACGCAGCACATGCTAATTAGCTATTCATATATTACGAATGACGTAATTAGCTATTGTTGACTGTCAGACGGCAGGCTGGCTAATTAGCTCGGCTATTAGCTAGCTTAGCAGCTATAGGAGCAGGGGAGCTTGCTCGCTAATTGACCTAGTTCAGTGGGGCAGAGGCCATGTTGTCATTCCACTCGGCTGAGCTGTGTTTACGTTATAAGTTTGTGGCTTGTTACTTTTAGGTCACACTTTTTAGGACAATTATTTGGACCTGTAAACAAATAACCACTCCAAATACTGTGACAAACTTAATGCACTTGACGCTAATTACTTAAATCCTCTCATCTTGGAATGCGAAATATGCCGTTCATTTTTAACCCATTGCTTAAGGCATGACTCAACCAACTCAATCCCATGGACACATGCTAGGATACAGTGCAGGATAGAAGACATGCCAAATAAACAGTAACCTACCTTTTGTCAAACAACCTACATTAGCATTTTTTAAATTTTTTTTTTAGAAAGGCAGTGGTTTAGCTGTGATTTACATACATTAATGCAAAGGTGTCATGTAAAACACTGATTGCACAAACCTAATTCACTTGAGGCTGCTAAACAGTACTTTTTTTGATAATGTATGATGATAATATGTGCGGTTAAATGTTTTTACAAATAGTCATATCAGGTTAGACCCTGTAACAGAGAATAGTGGCATAGTATGCTCTTATTAGTCATGTTATCAATGCATTTTTGGTCTTTCCGCACTTAGCCTCATTTTAAATGACTTAAATGTTGATTAAAGCTGTAATAAATTGCAACATCACATTTACTGCTATTAAAATGTAATGCTAGTTGTTCCCTGATGTGTTTCTCCAGAATTGTTCCTCAAAGTCTCTTTTTAAAACAAGGCAAGCATTATATTGCAATGAAAAAATGAAGGTTCGAGAACTTAATCGGTCTAAAAATACACTAGGCTGTAAGACACATTATGAAAACAGGCATGCGTTTTGTTCTAGGGTGCTAATAGCTGCCCACAAAACCAATAGGCCTAATTATTATTGCCACTGTGACAGCATAACCATAAACCATCTCTCAGGGGAACCATTAGGACTGAGTTAGTTACAAAAATAGGGCTGGTGTGATTATTAAAATCCTGAAGGTATACATTAGGCTAACAAACCAACAACGATTTCTCTTTCCTCGCCCTTATCGTACAGGGTTGTAGAGATGGAGTCCCTGATGAGTGCGGTGGCGCCGCGCTCCCCTGCCCCCGCCAAGAAGCTGTCAGAGGTGGACTTCCGGTCGGGGGCCACCTTGGAGCAGTTGTCAGCCCAGGTGTCTGAGCTGGTATTACTGGAACAGGGAGAGTTCGGAGACCAGACCGCCTTAGAGGTCCACACCGCCAAGGACTTTATCTTCAACATGCTAGGTATGTCTGCATACATAACACAGTGGATAATATGCTCTGTATCACAGTTTATCCCAAACATTTTCATTGTTTTCCAGGGTTTTCCCCAGTGCATTGTAAGCTTGTAAGTTGCTCCCCACTGGGCCTCAGCTACTGGGGAAAAAATGTAAATGTATTTTTAAGATGTTTTTTAACTACTGTTACAGTGGGGCAGCTCAGTTGGAAACTTAGACGTAGTCATATTTTCAAATCTCCAGTTAGCTTTTAGCACTGACTTAATGTAGGGCCCTATGGAATCCGTTTTATAGCTGTTTTTAAATTCTCAATTTCGCAATTCTGTCCATGATTCTGTCATCACAGAAACTAATTGGTCTCTACATTAATGCTGCCATCAGTCAGCGTCTGGTCCGAGCTGGGCCCTCATTGAAAAAAAGACACTTGCTACCGGTCTAACAACTTTTCTGGAGGAAACACTGTCTTCAATCCTCAAACTGATACGTATGCGGCCATGGTTGCATGAAGCTTTAATTTAGTATGGAGATATGATTATGATGATAAGGTTGGGAAGTTAACACAGGAAAAAGGGTGAAACCTATACTCAGAGTTGAACTCTTTATACAGTGTATTTTCACACCAATTGTCATTCACCACTACATTGTGACACCTAATTTCTTTGCTGTTAACAAGTTGGTGTTAGAATCAAATTCACTTTAGTATCCAACTGTAATAAATGTGCAGAAATATGTCACGGTGTACAGATCCTGAAAACGGGTTTTCCCCGTTGTCCAAACACAGATTAATCTGAACCATGTTTCTTCATTGTATGGTCGTGTCTCCTTCGCTGTCTATTCTTGACCTCCTTTTTCTTAGCATGCAGATGTGCATGTTTCTTAGTGTATGGGAAAAGAAGCATATATCCCCACCCTGTCCTTTATTTACCCAGGGTGAAAGCAGTGAGTAATCATTCCCAGAAACACCCTGCTCCACTCTCACACACTAGTCTCACCTGGAAGCTGCCCAGTGCAACCACAGTCTCATCGGCCGGCTACTGAACATGCCTTAACATGCAGTGAGCTGTGCTTGCACTCAGTACGTTTTATGTGACGTGACGAGTAAAATCCATTTCATACGGGAATAAATAACATAGCTAAGTCCATATCATGTTGTGCTGTACATCTCTATCATCTATCGGTTCTAGTTAAACTTCTCTCTTTGCGTTCAGATGTGGTTGCAGCGGTAGAGGGAACTTCAGTAAGTGTCCAGAAGTAGATTTTGTGTATCAGGAGGCTTTAACAGTATACTGAAATGGATTCAAAAGGGAAGATAGAATCCAAAGGATCTGATGTTGATGTTCATTCTTGAAGTGATAGTTTGGATTTGATATACAGTCCGGTCAACTAAACCTGTTTGAGTCGTGATTCAACGGGTCTTTCACCCGACTCTTTAAATTGACTCATGAGTCTCTAGTATCATTAACTACCTGTAGTCCTACTACAATTCAATCTAAAATGATAACAGCGCCACACACAAACCTCTTGCAACATTAGCTACTACTAGTCCTAGCCATCTTAGCTGCCAAAAGCTTGATAACTTACAATTTTGTAGGCAACCACAACTTCAATGGCCAAATCAACAACAAAAGCCATTCTTTCACTTCTGAAATAACATACAATGTTCTGCACGTAGCCTAGCTAGGCTTACTGTAGGTTTGATGTATAAATGTAGTATGTTACAATGCAATTAGGTCGAGCAGACAGTCAGAAACATTGCAAGCTCGCCTCGGCTTGCCTATCAATACTGACTCAAGTGACTCGCACAACCCGGATCAGTTTAGTGAGTGACTCAGGATTACCCGAATCCTTAAAAGGAATCGAGTTTGCCAGGCCTACGGTCAACGGCTGGTCAGACAAAAAATGGGAATTGACCAACAGGACGGAGCTAAAAGAAAGATGTTAATGCAGCTTAAAAAGAGTTTTTAATTACGTATAGCAGGAGAAATCTTTCCTTTATTTCTGAGACCTTATTCCACTAGACTGCAATCTGTAACATCCAAGTGGTCTTTTCTTTGATTTGTCACTTTCTGTCTGTAGAAATGTAATTATTGGCAAAAAGGACAAAGCTGCAAGATTTCATTTAAACTGGATGGGGACACGGTTCTCTTTTGCAGGCACATGTTATGAGTCAGGTTGTGAGACAGTATGCGTGACAAACACGATCAACACTATAGACTTGCATTGAAATGACACATGTAAAAAGGTACAATATCTTCATTTTAATCCCCTTGCAGACACGTTATTACATGGTTGTTGTTTTTTCAAGTATGCAAAATTAGAGGCTTGTAATTTGTGACAGTGTGGATGATTTGAAACTTGCACATTTAAGCGTCTTTCAAATGCAAAAGGGATTCCAAATGACATGTTGGAATTTAAGCACATCCAGTACATGATTCATATTTTCATTGTGCGTTGCTCTACTCTCCCTCTGTCATCCACGCATGCTTTCTTTCACACTCAACTACTGAGAGATGGGTTTGCTAAGTGAGGCATGAAGCTGTCTCAACTGTGTTGTGTTGTGTTTTTTTTTTTTTTTTTATCATCAGTTGTGAGCAAAAAGTGAAGTGTGTTTGTTTGTCCAATAGGTGGCACTCTGCCCCCTCCCTGCTGTCATCCTTGTTCTCTCATGTCACTCTCAGTCATCCACTGGAAACAAAACATGTTTAGCTGGCATCCGGAAAGTTTTTTTTTTTTCCCCATTTCGTCTTTTAGTTTCTCGCTCAGCTCAACTTTGCAAGTCCTCTGTCCGTCTCGTCCTGTCAGTCTGCAATAGGCCTGCATTCTGCTCAGCCTTTTGTGCAGTTTTTTTAAGTAAAAGTACTAATACCACACTGTAAAAAAGTAGAAGTCCTGCATTAAAATTGTTACTAAAGTACAAGTATGTAAGTATCATCAGGAAAATGTACTTAAAGTATTAAAAGTAAATGTGCTCAATGCAGAAAAATCCTCACATTTTAGAAACTGGAAACGATCCAAACTGTTGTGTCAATCAACTGTGAGTGTTTAATCGGCTCCTCATTTCAGCTGGACTTGTAGGCCGTTATATTGTTGGGCTGTTTCATTTATCATAAAACATTTTATAAACTACATGTGTTTTGTGTGCAACAATCTTAATTTGTAAAGTAACTAAAGCTGTCAGATGAATGCAGTGGAGTAAAAAGTATAATATTTCTCTCTGAAATGTAGCGGAGTAGAAGTAGAAAGTGGCATGAAAAAAAAAAGACTCAAGGAAAGTACAAGTACCTCAACATTTGTACTTAAGTACAGTACTGGAGTAAATGTACTTAGTACTTAGTCACAGTCCACCACTGCTTTTGTGTCCAGAGGTATCATTACGCACAGTTGACCAATCCCTGTCACATTGGTAGTATTCCACTGGTTGACCAACAGCTCCTATAGATTTCAAACCTCATCAAAGGGAGAAATCACACAAATCAAAATGGCCTTCAAGCCTGTTATTCTCCTTTCATTTATATCACCACATACTGTATATTTTACGTGAACTTTTAACAAAATTTTTATCTGCCTTTACTTTGTTCAGATTTCATTTTTTTTTATGATTCTGGTGCAAAGCCCTCTGCTTCCCCTCTTAGTCTGCTCCCACTCTCTTTCGGTTGAGAATCTCCTGGTAACCTTTTTTTTTTTTTTTTTTTTTTGGTTTGAGGCTGCTTTCTCTGGCATAACCACCAATGGTTTGCTGGTATTTTCATACCGTGTGCCTCGGCGCCTGCTGTGACAGCGCTGTCTGTGAAAAGAAAAAAAGTTTGGCACTTATACACAGAGGGAGACGGTTTGTGTTGGATTCTAGGAAAATAAAGTTGCGTACGCGGTGGTAGCTGCATTAGGATCTGTATGCTTCTTAAAGCCCTGCGGAGGATGAAAGGCAGCACTGAAAATCAAATATCCTTTTAATGGAGGGGTCTTGTTACAGAATGCCTCCTGCCTGCTGGAGGAGGCTCGTCGTATGTGCATAGGGGTGTGCATGTGTGCTCGGATGCTAAACACGAGTGGCTGTTTTTGCCAGGTTTTTAAAAAGTTTGAGCTGCAGAGGGGTCCCCACTGTGTTTTGCACACTGTCAGGGAAAAGTAAAGAGAAATGAGATTAAACTGGCACACACACACACTGTACACCCAGTGAATTTCTTCACAGTCTGACAGATCCAAGAAGTGCTCTTATTTACCCTGCGTTTGAGTAAACACTGTGGTTTGCCTTCGGGCAAGCGTGGCGGGGGCTAACTGTATGTATCTTTTTGAAAAACAAAAGTCGGATGAAGGCAGAAATAGATCCACACTGCCGGTGAAGATCTGGTGCTAGGCTCAGACATACCCCGAACCCAACTTTTCAGATCTTAAAAGTTTGTCAGAGAGTTCAGTTCAGAGTTCATCTAGTGAAAATGGATACTTTTGATCCAAGTTAAAAAGTCATGAGCGTTGTCTTTGCCTGGATTTTGACATTTTTTATCTCAGACAAGAAAAATAACCTGTTGTATGTTGAGATATTGAAGACTGAAGTGATTGTTATGAAAGCAAATGAGTTTTTGCTCTTTATGCAGTGCATCAGATCTTCACTTTATCCTCCAGCGACCTCAGCGTCTTGCCTTCCTGTTGGGCTCCTTACATCAGCCCCTTTGTTCTCCACTATTCTTCACACTTAGGCCACTTAGCTTGATGCACATTTGGGGTTAAACAGTGATAAGTGGAGACGGTTAGACAGAGAAAGGGTGATCAGCACCTGAGTTGGTTTCTTCCAAGTCAGGGGGAGACACGAGTCAAAAGTTCACCTTGAGCTGTGATGAAAAACAAAACCAAACAAAGCCTGTGTGTGAGTGAGTGATGGTGCATGAGACCCTGCAGTATCAGTCCCACTGATTGTTGATTGTTGTGGCTCAAAAATATTAATATATTAGCTACTTACCTGTGCCATACACACAAGTCAGTCACAACGAAGCTCTCTATGTGCACTGTAGGCATTGAGAGAGAGAATATATAATATTTAATATTGATATCGTAATATGAGACTAGATATCGTCTTAGATTTTGGATATCGTAATATGGCATAAGTGTTGTCTTTTCCTGGTTTTAAAGGCTGCATTACTGTAAAGTTATGTCATTTTCTGAACTTAACAGACTGAATTTCTATGTATATATATGAATTTCTTTATATATATTTATAAAGCATGTCAACCTGCTTTATAATAAACAAAGACATGGAAATTTTACTTTTTATGATATTGGACCTTTAATATTGGAAGCATTTATCAGACACTAAACGTCTCCTCCTAAACTTTCTAGCCTCTAAGGCTGCACAAACTTTTATGCAAAGGGAAGGGATGCATATTTTATTTTGAGGGGGAAAAAACTGGCAACTTTATCCCCTTTAGGAAAGTAGCTCACTTAGCCAGGCTAGCTTCAGGATGGACACAGTAGCTGGCCAGTCTCTCACTCCTGGCCATTAACACTGGACTTCTTTGTGGATGCTGTTTCCACTGCTGTGACTTCCTGCCTCATTGCAGGGCCATGCTCTGATGCTCAAGAGTTCAGCTGTAGTTTATAGCTTGGGATCTGGGGCCCACATGGCTCCTCTGGCTGACTAATTCTCTGTTAATGCCATTTTGGAATTGAGAGCCTGTCTTCATCTGGCAGCCAGGCCAGATCCATGGCACTGCAACAGTATACGGCTGAAATATTTGGATTTGATTAGTTAGGCTTTGTTTCTGTTTCTGTTCAGTTTTCATCAGCGCAGACAGCAGTGCCAAGCAGCACAGATGAGATGCGTCTTGCCTGCCATAAATGACAGTCATTGTTCCTCACTGACTCACCTTTTTTTGGCACTTGGCAGCATTAAATCTTAATCGTTGGACACCTGGCACAGAACACAGTTTAGATGATGTTCATTAACTTCAGCTCACAACCTCTGTTGCATTAAGACTCTGTAACAAATCAGCCAACAACTGTCTGTCATGTAAACACAGTGGAGTTTCCTGTGACTGAACATGGCCGCAGACACACATCGCATCATCCATTAAGTGTCTTTCGTGGAATCTAATTAAATATGACATACAGAATGTAAGTAAGTAAGCAGTGTTTTGACATCGCATGACATATTATTTACCATGCTGCTCATTTTAATAACCAAGGCTGACATTGTGATTTTTTTTTTTTTTGCTCTTTCATAATCACACTTAAATTATTCCTGAGGCGAAGAGGGAGGAATCACTCACTCTGTAGCTGTCAACTGATTACAGTATCTTATTTGCCGGATGTAGCTGTCAGAGGTGCTGGGGAAAACAATTTAAAAAGACTTGTCAGTAATCCTTAAAAAAATGGATCTAGGGATGTTGGAAAGCACAACCTGACAGATATTTCCATCTTTCTTTCAAATAGCAACATTTCCAGATGCTGGGAGTAGTTGTTTCTCCTTTTATCTTTAGCATAATTAGGATTGCTTTTGAATGTGTATATTGGGTACTAGCCGAAATATAAGGTTAATCATTTAAAGTTCTCATATTGTAAAAAGTTAAATTTCTTTATTAAAATGCAGGCCGAGGTCCTATATAAATACTGTGAAAGTATCAAAATGCTCAATCCACAGAGAAATGGACACAGCCCTTATTTAGAAACTGCCTTTAAACGAGCCGTCAGGACTGTATGATTGTGATGTCACAACTATGCTATATATAGTTAAAAAGTGCTGCTACAGTGCCGCTACAGTCATTCCCTGGCTGCAATGACGGTGCAGCAAACACAGATGCGAAAGACCTGGAAACACTGACCAATCAGAGCGTTTCAGACAGAGGGTGAATACAGGTATATTCAGACAGACAGTATGAGAAAAAAATGAAGATGTTTTTTAACATTAAATCCTGTAAACGTGTTCTAATAGAAGCCCAGTATGAACCTGAAAATTAGCATGATATGGGGCCTTTAATGTGAGACTGAATTGATCACCTCTCTTTCCCTTCCTTAATAGGAATATGGGAGGTCAGGACCAGTTGTTCATGGCTTCTTAAGCAACTAGGCTACCCTGCTGCCCTCAAATGTAAAAGTAAACCGGCAGTGACATTTTTTTCTTTCAGTGATAATGGCCTGTCATTTATGTGAACATGGTATCGCAGTATAGCTGGCATCAAAGCCGCTGTGAAGAGCGCTGAGACCCTGACAGCTTCCTGCATCCTCTCTCTCTGCAGGTGGTTTAGACACACTATGTCTGTCATCCCTCTGAGCACTGTTTGTTGTATTAAACACACACACACACACACACACACACACACACACACACACACACACACACACACACACACACACACACACACACACCTAAAAGGCCTATTTTTGAGCTAATCTCCTGCCTTGATATGAATTCATAAACAGCGAGCAGGCGGAATGGCTGGGTTGCCTGGGATTAATCCTGCTATTAGCGTGCGAGGTGAGGCTGCAAAGAAGTGCCTGTTGAACGGCACTGATAACATCCGGTTGAGACTATATTAGTCAGGAGTCATTTGTAACAGATTGAATTGCTCCTTTTGGAATGAGGCAGCTTTTGAGATTATTGTTATGGCATGCTCTGCTGCTGAATCCGAGTTGTATTGTCTGAAATAACAGAAAGGTCACACAGAGGTAGGGGATGCGCAACAGCAACGGTGGATCATTTTGACTCAGACAACATTCCCTATTTCAGAAACTACTGCACCAAGGTGCCCTGAATCAAGAGCTTGCAGAAACAACATTTAGCAAGACTATCCTTTAAGGGCAAAATATAGGTTTTGAAAGGAATTGCTTAATATTTTAGGACTCTTATTTGCTTTCTTTCCGAGTGTTGGATGAGAAGATAGATATAACAACTCTCATATCTGTCCGTTAAATATGAAGCAACAGTCAGAAGATGGTTAGCTTATATTAGAATAAAGACTGTAAATCGGGACAGGGGCGTGAAGTGAGGGGGCCCTTCGCCTACTTTCTAAACCCCTACTTCTGGCAGCCTTCATTTCGATCTCCACTACACACCGGTAAAGTTTTGTGATTGCACCTTGCACGGTTGTGACGCTATCACGGCGACATATTATTTAGTATTTATTTCTGTATGTCTTACTTTTGTATTCAGGTACGGCACAGAAAATTTTGTTGTACATAAGGTTGACAATAAAGTCTATTCTATTCTAGACAGAAATATAAACACCAAACAAAGTACTCAAATCTGCATCTGTGGCAGTTCCTGCTACAGTAGGTCTCTCCAGGTTCACATCTTGCCATGATGACACACACACACACACACACACACACACACACACACACACACACACACACACACACACACACACACACACACACACACACCAACATACAAGGTAAAAACAATATCTGGCTGTAATTAGTGAACTTTAGAGGTGCTGGTAGTCAGATTTTCTTTTTGCCTTTATTCAGTGCCAGACTAACGGTCCCCTGGCTTGCAGTCTTTAGGCTAAGCTAACCGACTGCATGTTGTAGCTTTATATTTAGCATAGAGACATGAGAGTGGTATAGATCTTCTCATTTAACTCTCAGCAAGTAAGCGAGTAAATGTAATTCCCAAAATGCTGAACTATTAATTTAACTGTTTATTATTTTTGCCGGACAGCCAGACTGCACCGCAGGTAGTATTTATAAGATTTCTGTTGCATACTCTAGGGTGTATAGTCAACTGTCTGCAGATAAATTAACGTATATAAAAATAAATGCAAAAGAATGTGATTACTGGCTTTGTCTGCATCTCAGTTGTTGGAGCAGCCCAGTTTCAGACCCCTTTCTCTCTCACTTTCAGCAGCCTTTTCCAGCAACAGCACATAGAAGACAGTCATCGGCTTATTTAGAGAAATCCCATTTTCCAGAGAGATTTCCAGAGCTATTTTTGTAGTCGATCAAACCAGAGGTGTGTGGCAGAATACTCTCACTTTGCTGCGCGCTGGCTGTGATGAGAAAGGACGTCTTTCCCATGATGCCGCTGCTCTGCTTCGGGGATTTCTCAGCAGTGTGACTTTGTATCTTCATTTTGAAAGCGGGCATGTCTGAATGCACCCGTGAGGGGTAAAGTATAGGTTATGCGTATTCTTTGGTATAGGTGTCTGGCACAATGTCTGCGCAATTACTTTAAGTGTAGCTATACAATTCTTATACCATACTTGTAAACCACCCATGGGACCTCTCAGTCAGATGGCCTGTTTAATATGTTAGGCCATGCTGTATTGATGCAGTTCAGTCCTTAAGTGTGCACACAGTATAGACAGTAAATTAGTTTTTAAGACATTTTCATGACATATTTTTTATATTGTGAGGCAGGGGAAATAACTTACGGGTTGGCCTACCCTGCTGGATATATTGAAGGGGAAGCTACGCTTTATATAAACGTGTTTGGACAACATTCAACATCCCCCCCCCCCCAAAAGTAATTTATCTTTGTCAAAAAAGAGTGTTGTCGCTTGTCCTCCCTTCATTTTTGCTTTAAGTCTTCAAAATAGTTTTGAGCATCCCTTGTCCACACTAAATATGCATGCAAGTAGTTTGATTTATTAAATCTGTAAGTACTGTATAATAAAAAATGCAGGGCAGGGCAGCGGCTGCACATCTCCGTGGTGTTTGTTTATGGCAATCAAAGTTATCTCCCAGGATTACAGTTGTGATGATTTATTGATGTTAAAATCAGATATTGTATTTCTTTTTTTCCCCCCAGCCTCATCTCCTGGAGCAGGTCATTTCAAAGACTCCTGCAACAGCGCGATTGCTCCTTGATTGCAGCACACACATGATTTTTAACCTTTTCCGTTTGGGTGATGATTTTACTGTAGCTAGATGTTCCAGTATATAAAAAAACCCTTTCATAGTTATTAGGACGATGCATTAAGGTTATTGCTGCTAACAGTAGTATGTGAAAGCATGCCATTAGGGCTGCAACAATTTCTTTCATTGCCAGTTAATCTGTTATTTTCTCTATGAATCAATTAAATATCGTTTAGATATCGTCAGAAAATGTCAATCTGTGGGGGGGTTTTCAGAAACCAGAAAATATTCACATTTTAAGAAGGTGAAATCAGAGAATTTTTATAACTCAAACCGATTAATCTATTATCAAAATAGTTGGCGATTAATTCAACGGTTGACAACGAATCAATTTTTTTTTTTGAAGCTCTATATGCCATGCAGGTGCCGCCAATAGCCATCAAATAGTCCTTTCACAGATATGGAAGTTGGGTTTGGTCCAAAAAAATAGCTCTTATGGAAAAATGTCCCTCTAATGGAAATCTACATTCAAAGACATTTCTTATAGGATTAGGATTTAATCCGTGGTTGTGAAACCAGCCTAGACTTTCTCCATTCCAGCTCTATTCTCAGACTGTGTGTCTACAGGCACATATGTAGGAGTGTGTTCATGTGTGAAATCCAGGCGCGTGTGTGTATGCGTGCGTACGTGCGTGCATGCGTGCGTGCTTGCTGGCTGTTGCCCATTAACGCAGCGGGGGACTGTGCGATTTGAGAGTTTGGATTTAAAAAATAGATTAGGTTCCTTGGAACGACCTCAAAGTTCCCGCAGCCAGTGTTGGAGAATGAAGACGCCTCGCTAATTGATACAGTTTTTCCTCTCTCTAACTGAAGCCCCTGCTGGAGAGATAAGATGTTCTTTATTCCCTTTTTTCTTTTCTTTTTTCATCAATCTTTTCTTCGCCTATTTGACCCAATTCATCATTGGCAGATAAAACCAAACAAATCAGAGGAGTTGTAGCTTTAAACTTGTTGCCCTTTGGCTGGCGTCTGATCCCTTCCTCCCTCTGACACTGTCTTTTCCTGTCTCTCTTTGATCTGCCCATCCAGTCTTTCTCCCCTCATTTCTCCATCTTTCCAGCCAAACTGAATTCAAGCTCTGATAATCGATCGGTCATAGTTTGTTTCGCACGTCGCATGACCAAGCCCTCATCTCAGCTCGGAGACAGATGAGTTAAGTATTATGCACTTTTTGCAATTATAGAAAGTATGTATTTGTCATATCACTCAACTCTGCTGTCCTTTAATCACCTTAGACAACTCACCAAGTTATTTTGTAACAACTAGGGACCTCATCACAAAACGACAGTCGGCGGAATTAAAGAACGGCTTGTTTATTGCTAATACCGTGTGGTCAAAATTAAATGGTTTATTATTAATAATGTAATAACAAGCACCCAAATGAGGCACCCAAATCTGTGTTGCTATTCTGTCCAGTAGATACCGGTCGTTTAGGCACCGGGTCTCGATACCCAACCCTAGTAACAACCTATAGTTCTGCTCAAGACACTCACACTAAAAGGGACCATCGCATTCATTCAGACCTCTTTAACAAGTCGGGGAATCGGGGAGTGTAGTTCTTCACCAATCATTATCAGATAGTAGTGGACACTTTTTGACCTTTCAATCTAGTTAAAACATAGCTGAAAGAAAGTCTGACCAACACTTATTGAGGCAGGCTATATGTAGGCTAGTCCCATTACACTACAGTGTTTCCCTGCTTATATAACTCAAAGGCGGGTCAGCCTTTGTCTTATCTGCCGCCGTCTTGGTTGAAAATTAAGATTTTTTTATGTTTACGCCAAAACTATCGTGCTTTTTATCAGTAACTGCTTTGATGCGCTCCCAAGCGAATGCACATTACCCACATTAACCCACGCAAGTTTTTCAGCTTTGCCACCTTTGTCTTAAAAGACCCCAGGGGAAACCCTGTAAAGGTGGGGTTGGGGCTCTTCAGCTAGCCAAAACGAAACGCATAAATACAAACGAGTGAAATAACATATTATAATCAAATTAGTCTTCGTGCCTTCTGTAAGTCCAACAACTTAATTTGACATGTGGCCTAACTTTCTGAGTTAAAACTGCGCCAACCCTAAGAATATATTAAGGTCCATTGATAGTGAATTCATGATCACAGTTCATATTCATTGTCTACATATTAATTCTGATCTTTCCTGAGGTATCCACGTAAAACTAGTAACTCTTTCATGAAGTGAAACATCTGTTGCATATGGGATGATGAAACTCTTGCAGATGTCATGGGAGAGATGAGAGTTGAGCTGAGGATCCTGAGGAGAACTTTAGCACTCTGGATATGTCAGGAGATGAATGGCGCTCGTAGCGGCAGATGAGCTGATTCTGCTGAGGAATAACAAAAAATCCAAAGATGGGCTGTCGCATACTATTTCTTTTCATTTTGCTTTTTTTCTAAAGCAAAGCACCAGAGAGATCCTCGTAAGCACAATTGACTTTGACTTCCACTTAAAGTTGCTCGTTCATTTTCAGTCTCTGGGTGTCTTCCCACCTATTGTATTTTAATATTCCATCACACTGCTCTACCTTTTTGTTATAAAGTAGCAATTTGTTGTTGTTGTTGTTGTTGTTGTTGTGTGGGATTCTGTGGGTGGGCATGCTGTTCTCGCAAAGGGATATGTTCCTCAGTCAGACCATGATTGGTTGGTGGTAATTTATTAACATGGATACTTTAAGTACTACACATCAGGATGAAGTAAACGGCATAAAATTAGCCGTCTCAGTTTCAATAGTTTTGTCACTAAATTTCCAAAACTGGAAGCGTTGAGAACGAGTTTCTATTGCTGCCACTTTGTGAGTATCTGGGGCTTTTTCTATATTTTGCTTCCGACTCACAAATTCTTAACACACGCTCAGATACACACATGCCACTACATGAAAACATGCCAGTGAGGTTGTGTGCCCATGTAATTGGATGAGAGGAATCATGTGGAGCTTTTTGCCCCCGAGACATGGCCTGCCGGCTTGGTCTGATGCCCCTGTTTCAGCTGCCTGCAGCCACTTAACTGCCCTCACAATCTCTCCCATGTAACTGGTTTTTAAGTGTCCATGCGTTACCTTTGACCTATTAGTAGCTGGCAGTTAGCGCTAGACCAGCACAGGTTTGGTTCGCAGGATCAAGCCTTTCTCAGTTGCTCTTTTAAGCCTGAAAAACATAATTGACTTGCCTCCAGTGCTGCAGCTCCCATGGGCCCAGAGCCTGGGAAGTTTACAGCACAGCTAAGTAGCCATAAAGGGATTTGGAGGCTTGACTTTCTCTCATATAAACTGTTCAGAGAGGAGAGTTCAGAACACTTTTTATTTTTATCAATGTAATAAGATGATCATTGCTAGTATTTCTTGCCCCATCAGACTTTCTTTTTAGTGATATTACCATTTTCT
Organism: Sander lucioperca; assembly: GCF_008315115.2. Taxonomy (NCBI): domain Eukaryota; kingdom Metazoa; phylum Chordata; class Actinopteri; order Perciformes; family Percidae; genus Sander; species Sander lucioperca. The sequence continues at coordinate 28,959,769 of NC_050181.1, forward strand.
GCAAATTAACTAAACAAACTACAAAAATATGACCCACGTTGTAATAATGAAAGATCCTCGTAAGCACAATTGACTTTGACTCCCACTTAAAGTCACTCGTTAATTTTCTATCTCTGGGTGCCTTCCCACCTATTGTTTTTTTACATTCTGTAAAACTGCCTTAGCTTTTCTAGCTTGGCAACGGCTGATGTGCGGGTGGGGGGGGGCTTTGTAGCAACTCATTTGGCAACGGCTTGAATGTAACGGACGTTCGTTAATATCAAAAAGTTATGTACTAAAGCTTTAACTTTCGTTTACAGGGGTCTTTAATTTCTGTTACAAAGGTAATATTTGAAAACAAAATTTTACAGACTTCTTAAATTTTCTTGTCCTTTCGTAGGATTGAATAAATCCTGTGACGTTATAAATGAAATTTTGTGTGGGTAACGTTAAATTTACTCAATTTTGTATTTTTAGTTTCATAGCATAAGAGCTCTATATGCCACCACTATTTCATTAATTTTATGTTATCAGAGCCCAAACACAATTTTTTTTAAATTTAGATAACGTTACTTGGTATGCTTCTTTTCTCGGGCTTAAAATCCACACCGATGTACAATTATATGGCCGTGAACTTGGCAATGACTTTTCATCCTAGGTGGTATTAAAAAGGTCTTAAAAAGAATTCTGGGGGTACCCCGGCAATACATTATCACACATACCAATGGCTAAGAAAAAAGGAATTCTGCGCAGTGTGATTCATTTTTTTGGTTTGTCTCTTAACCCACCCCACCCCCCCAAACCATCCCATCCAGGCTTAGTCCAAAAGGTAGACCAGCGCCTCCCGGTGGCCAACGAGTACCTGCTGCTGTCCGGCGGGGCCCGGGAGGGCGTGTTGGACCTCAGCCCCGAGGACCTGGGCGACTACGCAAAAGGGGCCGACTTTGACCTGGACTTCACCCTGCTGGTACCCGCCCTCAAGCTCCATGACCGCAACCAGCCAGTCACCCTGGACATGAGGCACTCGCCGCCCTGCCACTCGTGGCTCAGCCTTCGCCTCTGCGACTCCAACGTCATGTCCCGCTGGAGCATCTGCTGCCAGGAGGAGAACGGGTTTCCCCCTGAGGAAGACGAGGAGGAGGAGCAAGAAATGAGTAAGTAGAATAAGTATGATCACTTTTGCGAGAGCAAAGGATGAAAGAACAGCGACGAGGAAATGTGGAAGAGGGGGGAAAAAAAGGGGGAACAAAAGGTGAATGGATGGGGCGCCCTGGTAGCTCACCTGGTTGAGCGTGCACCACCATATACCAAGGCTCAGTCCTTACTGCAGCGGCCCGGGTTTGACTCCGACCCGCTACCCTTGCTGCATGTTATCCCCCTCTCTCTCCCACTTTCCTGTCTCAAGCTGTCCTATCCAAAAATGGAAAAAAAAACCAAAAAGTAATCTTTGAGAAGAAAGGGAAAATGGATAAAGTAAGAAACAGAACAGAAAAAGAGCAGCAGGGATAGTATGGAAAGACAGTGGAGAGAGGATGGGTAAACAAGTGTAAAAAAAGAATAGAAAGATGAAAAGATAAGTGATGAAAGAGAGGGAAGAGTGGATAGACAACGGCAGTGGAGAGTGGAAGGAATGGGAGCTGATTGAATTTAGTTTGTGTTTCACCGAGATAATTTGATGCATGATGTTTTGATGCAATTTTGCCCGGCGAAGCTGCAGCCGAGGCTCCGTTTCTTATAACTCCTCAGATAGGTGAGACGGGAAATGGCTCCCCAGGAAATACATGCTGAAACATTTATGAGTAGAACTTCACAATCGAAAGTTCACGCTCACGCGGCAGCTTCCAGATTACACGGCGGCATCAATCTCCCACGCGCTCGCGAGCGCGAGACTTCCAAGATGAGAAAAAGTAATGACATTTATTGATATGAATGCCTTTAATTTTCAGCACTTTTCTCAGCAAATTACATTTACCACATTTTCTGCTCGTCTCCTAGCGTTTCCCACAGGATCTTATGTTGCTGTATTGGTGGCGGGATGGGGTGATTTAGTCAGGAGTAGTAGACAGCATGTACGTGCATCACAGCAGAATCCCGCTGGAAGGTTAAAAAGAGGGCAAAAGTGCCAAGAGTTCAAAAAAGAATTTGAATTCTTTGCAGTAATCTCTGTGCTTTAGACAGTAAACTGCATGCTACAGGTACCCAAAGGTCTTCTTTAGGGTTGCAACAACATGCAGTTTGCTTGTTTTGTCCAGCCAACAGTCCAATATGTATATTAGAGCCGCAAAAATCGATTTTCAAGATTTGTAGTCAACTATTAAATCAGTCGCCAACTATTTTTGATAATCAATGAATCGGTTTTTATAAAAAACATTCTCTGACTCCAGCTTTTTAAATGTGAATATGTTCTGGTTTCTTCACTCCTCTATCACACTCGTTGTGGACAAAACGAGACATTTGAGGACGTCTTATTGGGCTTTGGAAAACACTGATGGACATTTTATAGACCACACAACTAATCGCTTAATCAAGGAAAGAATCGCTAGTTTCAGCCCTGATGTGTATTGTATGACGTTGACTAGGGGTGCAGGATATATCGACTCAATATCGTTATCGCGATATCAGGTTGCGCGATATTATACCGAAAGTCTTGCGATAATTATGCGATATTTTGTTTTAATTGTGAAGCGTTGCATCCCGCCCGACATGTACCCAAAGAGTATAGAAGCAACAAGAGGCGAAACTCAATGGAACGTTTTGTTGCATTCAGTCCTAGATGGCGGAGCTGCACTCAATAGAATGTTCCATTGCAAGCTGCAGCACAACGTTCTATTGAGTTTCGCCTCTTGTTACGTCTATACTCTTGGATGCACCTCTCGAAAAATACACATCACTTGGTAGCGTTGCATTTCCCCGGACTCATTTCCTGGTTCTCCTTGTCCATAAACAACGTGAAATCAAGGAGAGGGTTAACTTCTCCTGCTCCAGATTTCCCACCGTGGTCAGAAAGAACAGGGGAGACACTTTGTTTCTCTCACTATGACTCTAGAGTCGCTACTCACTCCGAAGAAAATCGCCGTCACTGTCTCACTTCTCCCTCGCTCTACCACACACTCCCCACACACACACACACACACACATGCCAGCTCGACACACACACACCAGCGCACAAGTATAAACATCAGCTGCGTGGAGCCTCCGCAGAACCATAAATCAGTGAAGAAATAGACAGAGACAACCAAACAAAGCGAAAGAAAAGAAAGGACCTAAAGAGAGAGCGAAGGGAGCCAGTGGAGCAAAAAGAACACAAAAGTAAGAAAATGAGTGTTGCTCTGGGAGACGACGAAATAACAGAGATTGAAGAGGAAACTTTAGTGGCCAAAAGTAATGCCTCCTCGGTAGCTAGGAAATATTTTGGCTTTAAGCCAACATATGTTGCATTGCATTGTTTTTTATACTGTAGTGTACATACAACCAGTACATGTCCTGTTCTATATACATGCTCTTTATATATTTATTTTATACTGTACAACCAGTACAACATGTCCTGTTCTATATACAGTGAGGAAAATAAGTATTTGAACACCCTGCTATTTTGCAAGTTCTCCCACTTAGAAATCATGGAGGGGTCTGAAATTGTCATCGTAGGTGCATGTCCACTGTGAGAGACATAATCTAAAAAAAAAAATCCAGAAATCACAATGTATGATTTTTTAACTATTTATTTGTATGATACAGCTGCAAATAAGTATTTGAACACCTGAGAAAATCAATGTTAATATTTGGTACAGTAGCCTTTGTTCGCAATTACAGAGTAACTGTAACCTTACAGTCAAACGTTTCCTGTAGTTTTTCACCAGGTTTGCACACACTGCAGGAGGGATTTTGGCCCACTCCTCCACACAGATCTTCTCTAGATCAGTCAGGTTTCTGGGCTGTCGCTGAGAAACACGGAGTTTGAGCTCCCTCCAAAGATTCTCTATTGGGTTTAGGTCTGGAGACTGGCTAGGCCACGCCAGAACCTTGATATGCTTCTTACAGAGCCACTCCTTGGTTATCCTGGCTGTGTGCTTCGGGGTATACATGGCCCCGGTCATCCTCTCCTTAATACAGTGCAGTCGCCCTGTCCCATGTGCAGAAAAACACCCCCAAAGCATGATGCTACCACCCCCATGCTTCACAGTAGGGATGGTGTTCTTGGGATGGTACTCATCATTCTTCTTCCTCCAAACACGGTTAGTGGAATTATGACCAAAAAGTTCTATTTTGGTCTCATCTGACCACATGACTTTCTCCCATGACTCCTCTGGATCATCCAAATGGTCATTGGCAAACTTAAGACGGGCCTTGACATGTGCTGGTTTAAGCAGGGGAACCTTCCGTGCCATGCATGATTTCAAACCATGACGTCTTAGTGTATTACCAACAGTAACCTTGGAAACGGTGGTCCCAGCTCTTTTCAGGTCATTGACCAGCTCCTCCCGTGTAGTTCTGGGCTGATTTCTCACCTTTCTTAGGATCATTGAGACCCCACGAGGTGAGATCTTGCATGGAGTCCCAGTCCGAGGGAGATTGACAGTCATGTTTAGCTTCTTCCATTTTCTAATGATTGCTCCAACAGTGGACCTTTTTTCACCAAGCTGCTTGGCAATTTCCCCGTAGCCCTTTCCAGCCTTGTGGAGGTGTACAATTTTGTCTCTAGTGTCTTTGGACAGCTCTTTGGTCTTGGCCATGTTAGTAGTTGGATTCTTACTGATTGTATGGGGTGGACAGGTGTCTTTATGCAGCTAACGACCTCAAACAGGGCATCTAATTTAGGATAATAAATGGAGTGGAGGTGGACATTTTAAAGGCAGACTAACAGGTCTTTGAGGGTCAGAATTCTAGCTGATAGACAGGTGTTCAAATACTTATTTGCAGCTGTATCATACAAATAAATAGTCATATTTATTCATACATTCATACAAATCATACATTGTGATTTCTGGATTTTTTTTTTTAGATTATGTCTCTCACGGTGGACATGCACCTACGATGACAATTTCAGACCCCTCCATGATTTCTAAGTGGGAGAACTTGCAAAATAGCAGGGTGTTCAAATACTTATTTTCCTCACTGTACATGCTCTTTATTTATTTATGTTATACTGTACAACCAGTACAACATGTCCTGTTCATATCCCCAACCAGCACCGTCAGACACTGCCTACCAAGTTTTACCTCGCCACTGTCGCATTAGCCACTGCTAATGCTTGCTCTTGGGGGGAATTACTGGAATTGTTGGGGCTTTGTAAATTATAGAGTGTGGTCTAGGCCTACTCTATCTGTAAAGTGTCTCGAGATAACTCTTGTTATGATTTGATACTATAAATAAAATTGAATTGAATTGTTCTGTAGACACATGTTGGACCAGTCCAATATGACTGTCAGTTAAAATAAACCCTGTGTTGTAAGAAAACTTGTTTTATTTGTTATAAATCTATTTTGATGCGTTTTCCCACAACTTTTGGTAATTTTACATAGGTTTAAAAATATCGAAATTAATATCGATATCGCAGTATTCATTATCGATATCGCAATATCACAATTTTTCAATATCGTACACCCCTAACGTTGACAAAAACAGAGAGAAAAGTAGTTCTTTGAGAAGCGGTCCTAGTGTTGGTAAATGTGGTGTGCTGGTAAGTATGGAGAGACCCAGTATTCATCCCTCTCTCGTCCCTCTCCCACCCCCCCCCCACCCCCCCTCGCTCAGGTAAAGGCTCTATCCCCTCCCTGGACTCCCCTCAGTCTCTGGACGGATGCTACTTCTCTCCCTCCCTGGTGACGGACTGGTTCTGGGGGGTGGTGAGCGAGGCTGTGGAGGAGCTGAGACGCAGCCCCCAGAGAGGCATTCCCAGCCCGGACCGACTGGAGAGGAATGGTCCCCTCACCACTATCATCCTCCAGGTACACATCGCTGATAATTCATTCAACCTTTATCCTCGAGAGATCATTTTCAGTGGCATTGAGTCACAAGACAAATACAGACTTACAACAACACAGAAAGTATGATCATCAGAAATATAGAAAGACAAAAAAAACATTCCGAATTGGAAAGTGATTTGATAAATACATTGGGACAATAGGGATGCAAAAGAAAACACAAGCAATTACAAGTAGAAGTTTGCAGGTTTATAAAAACAGCACAATTGAGTTGATTTTTAAGAAAGTGCTGTAATTTGTTCCAGGACTCAGGTGCACTTAAACTTTTTTTTTCCAAGTTCAGACCGAGCTCGTGGAACATGAAGTAAAAATAATACAGTTGACTCCTTCTGTCTGAATGGTAAAAGGAATGTCAGGCTGCCTAAAGGTTTTTCTGTGAAGTTTTTCTTGTCAACAAATCCTCTCCTCCCTGCAGGCTGGCTCTAGCCGGGTGCTGTACGACCTGCTGCCTGTGGTGTCGTTTCGTGGCTGGCCTGCAGTGGCTCAAGGCTGGCTGACTGCCAACCACTTCTGGGATGGTAAAATCACAGAGGAGGAAGCCATATCTGGCTTCTATCTGCTGCCCTGCTGCTCCCCGCTGGGCGGTCGGCCCGACAGGGAGTGGAGGCTGGCGTTCTCACGCAGCGAGGTGAGTGGATTGTAAATGTACGTTTTTATTTTGGTGTCATGTTTAGTGCCACCTTCTCTTGGGTTTAAAGCAACGTTTGTCAGATTTTTCTTTCTTTGTTTCTTTGCCAGTTTTCTCTCTTTTCATCCCACTTTGCTTATCTCTCAAATATTCACATCGAGTTTACCACTGTCTCTTTAATCCTGTTCCCGCTTAAAGGTATAGTAAGTGATGTTAATCCAATACCCTATTTGTCAAATTCAGTGAATATCTCCTCACGGTCATCTAGCTCTATCTTTTCTGTGTGCGCTGAAAAAACAAATGGAAAACAAACAGAAAGGAGTGCACGAGCCACAAAACACTATTCCAGCCAATCGGCAACAGGCAGCGACATTTGATGGTAGGGGCGGGAGGGGGGAGGCAGCATGTGAATGTGCTGGCCAGTAGTTGTCTGTCTGTGAATCTGGGGGGGCGTAGCGTCTGAAGGCGGGGTTGTATTTGTTTGGCAGTTGAGTTCACATATCAACAATCTTTGTGCAGAATCACTTACTGCATTCTTAAGTCATTGGTCCTCAATTTCTCTTATTACCAGGTTCAGCTGAAGAAGTGCATCCCTTACCCCATGGCCCAGGCTTTCCAAGCAGCCAAAGCTGTGTTGTCTCGTATCCTGGCTCGCCCACGCGCGGGCCTCAGCCTCTACCATCTGCGGACCCTTCTCTTCTGGGCCTGTGACCGACTTCCTTCCGCCTATCTGTCCTGCTCCGATGCCGACACCCCTGGCCGCCTCCTCCTAGGCCTCCTGGATGACCTGGCTCATTGCATCCTGGGTAAAAACTGCCCCAACTACTTCCTGCCCCAGTGCAACATGCTGGAGCACCTCACAGACAGCCAGGCACTGCTCGTCGCCAGGAAACTGGCCCACGTGCGCTCGGATCCCAGCGAGCACCTGCGGGCGGCCCTGGACCAAGCCCAGCAGGCGGGCCAGCTGAAGAAGGAGCTAACAGCGAGCACCAACGGCCACGGCTCCCCCGGGCACCACCCGGCCAACGGCATCATCTCCCCCTCGGAGGACAAGCTGGCACAGCGGCTGCAGCAGTTGGTCACCGAGAACCCTGGGAAATCCATATCCGTCTTCCTCAACCCGGACGATGTCACCAGGCCACACTTTCGCATCGATGACAAGTTCTACTGACGCAGACGTGCTGCAGAGGAGACGTGTGGAAATGTGTGTGTCTCTGAGATGTTTCATCAGAGGCTTGGGGGAGTAAAAAATCAGGCAGGTGTTTTTCTTCAAAATCCTGCAAGCTGAACCCACTCCTGCTGTTCCCCATCCCAACGCTGAACAATGCAACTAAAAGCCTTGCTGCTTGACTGACTCTTCAAACCAAAAAACACACATGTCCTACTACTGACAAATGACGCCGACGTCGCACAACAGACACGATGTCACCGAGCAGTTGCCACGGAGGCGGCCCTCTCCTAACGAGCTGGCCTTAACGAGACTTATCAGCTGGTGCTACCAAGACGAGGGCCGGCTTTAGTGGTGTGTAATAAGTCGTGCAATGCAGCGTGCGTGCATATGTACACCTAAGGGTTTTCACATATTACTTAAAATTCTAAAGACGGAGGGAGAAAATCTCCTTGATTGCTGCATTTCTCTCCTTTTTAGTTTAGATCAGAGCAGAGTGGCTGATTTAGAAAAGAAAAATCCAGGTGTGGCTGATGTAACTGAATGTAATGTTGTGAGGCGAACTGCAGAGTCTAAACCAAGAATCTCTTTTCTCTGTCAAATACATTAATCCCTCTTTTTTTTTTTTTTGACCCCCACGCCTCGATTTATGGCATCTTTTTGATTTCAAACAAAATCTTTCTCAGGTATTCATAATGCTTATCCTTTTTTAATGTACACTGTATGATTCTTAAAGGTCTTAAACTATATTTCAATGGCGCTTACATTTCGTTGGGTAATGGAATGTACCAAAGAGCTGCGTTTGAGCGGTTTCGTAAAGAGAAACATTCCTCTTACATATCCCTAAATATCTCATTTTCATCGTACGAATGTTGATTAACCTTTTCTCCTTCTGAGAGTCTGGTCACATGAGCATTATAAAATGGCAAAAGAAAAATTGCGGCGAAATCAATTGATTCCAATGGAATGGGTGGCGATTAAGTGCTTGCGAGGCAAAGTAAATTCTGACTTTTGAGGGAGTACCTTAGAGTCAAACATGGAGGAAGCTATTAGCTTATTAGCTGTATTGCATCATCCAATTATATTTAACCTCCTCTGTTGGAGTACAATCAGCCCCACGAAAGAGGCTTTGCAGACAGTTTGGAAACAGGAGTCAATAGCCATGTTTCCATCCGCTCGTTTTTATGCGTAGTATCGGATGAAAAATGCCTCATGGAAATTCTGTATGTTTTGTATGTTCGATCTCATCATCGGATTTTCTCTTCACGGTAAACGGCTTATGCGATATACACACCGATGGAAGCGTGATTTGCCGAATATAAATAAATTGCAGTCGTTGTTGTCTTATTATAGCTTGATATGTCGCTATCAGCCGGCACATAAGCACTAGTACAACTTGTGCAATATGAATCATTTGTAGTTAGACAGCGCGATCCATTTTGGCTAGCAAAGCTTTGTTCGCAAATGGTAGCTCGAATGTTGTGCGATTCGGTAAAAATGCATTGAAACACCTTAAAATGTCTCAAATCTATTCAATATACCAATTTGATTCATGTGGCGTCATTACGCACAGGTTTTTATTCGCTTTAAAGCCGTTGGATGGAAACACACTTTGGTAACCCTTTACTTGAAGGTATCTACATAAGAGTGACATGACACTGTCATGAACACATGACACTGTCATGAACACATGAACCCTAACCCTAACCATAACTCTAACCATAACATGTCATGACAAAAACCGAATGACACTGAATGAAGCATTATGTCATAAACGTTTATCACTTGTTTATAATGTTTGACACGTTCATGACACTGTCATGTCACTCTTATGTAGATACCTTCAAGTAAAGTGTAACCCACGTTCACCGGCTTTAGTGGCACAAATGTTTTTAGCGAACTTCAGATAATTCGATTGACAAGTGGATAAAGACATAGCCACTGGTACAAATCGTCTCTAGAAAATACTGTGCAGTATCATCCCGTTAGCGGTGGAGCTAATGAGTTTGCTTACTTACAATTAGCAATCAGTTAGGAAGCTTGTTTCCCCTTTTATTAAATGAACTGATGTACAGTCTTGAGAACAAGGCTCAGTGCAGAGAACTTGGAGAGAAGCTCGGGCAACTATTTAGACTGGTTCTGTTCTGGCTGGCTAGCTTGTTAGCGGTTAGCTCGCCAGCTACAATCGCTCACAAAACTAATTAGTCGACTCATTTGATTATTTGATAGAAAACAAAACAAATTAGCAACTGTTAACAACTATTAATAATCAATTGAACCTCTTTCAAGGAAATATGCCAATTATTCTCTGATTCCAACTTCTCAAAAATGATGATGATTTGATGCTTTTCTTTGTCATACATAATAGTAAATTGAATATATATTTTGGGTTTTAGACTGTTGGTTGGATGAAACGATGAACTTCAAGACATCAGTATGGGCTCTGGGACATTATAATGTCATTTTTCACAGTTTTCTGATTATACAGACATAATGATATACCAATAATGGTGTGACTCTCAGCCGTAATCACTGCACCACGAAGCTTCTTGAACCCTGTTATTTATGCTGGTTCATTTCACTGTGCTACTTGTGGTGTGACCAGGCCTCAAAAAACTGAAGACGGTAACGTTAAACGTATTAAACTGGTTAATGATGATGTAATACAATGTTTGTTTTTTTTTCCTGAATTGTACAAAGATGTAAGAGTTGTTACAATATTTGAGAAAATCCTTGAAGGTTCTTCAAGTTCGCCAGTTTTGTTTTCCTACCTGAGCGGACATTTTTGGTCTTTCGTGTTTGGAGTGTTAAGGTAGGCCCTTTATTAGAGAGTTAGAAAATATAACCCTATGTACAGAGATACAGGGAATCAAATTAGCAGGAGTGTATTGATCAAATAAAAAATAAAAAAAGGTCTGTTTTGTAGAAAAAGACAAGTACAGAATAGCTGTAGAGTCAGGACTTTGGCTATTTTTATCGACCATAAGGAAGGTACTTAACTGTCCCCGCACGTCTTGTTGCACATTACGTAAGCGTGTCTGTTAACATCTGGCTGAAAGAACAAACCGTTTTGTGTGTGTGTGTCTCTCGTTTTGATTTTTTTCGGAAACTGGTTCTGCCTTGAGTGCTTCTGATAATTGTCCCCTGCCTCCTCTGCTTGGTTTGTCTTTTTTAATAAGCTCTGTGTGTGTACGTGTGTGTTCACCGAGAGACGAACCGCTCAGCAGGACGCCCAGATGCTGCCCAAAGAATTCTTTCCTCAGTGGGTGTGTGTTAGTCTATGGGTCCTATCGGTTCTCAGCAGACGAGAGACATCCACAGGGGGATGGATGGAGGGAGGGAGGGAGGGAGGGAGGGAGGCCCTCCTCTGGTCCTTTTGAAGAGAGAAGATGGGCCTTGCGGGGTCTGGACAGCTGCCTTTTCCTGTTGCTGTCTTTCTCTGCCTACTTTATTTTATTTTTTTATTCCCCTCTGCCGCTTTCTGTCTTTCTCTCACTCTCTTTCATTCTCTCTCACTCTCTTTTATTCTCTCTCACTTTAATGTCCCTTTTCATTCCCTCTTCCTCCCTCCTACCATCCAGATTTCATCCCCAGGCGCTTGGCCATCTTTCGTACTGAAGGTCCAGTGCAACAAAAAGCTCCTGAAACTTGGTACCAGTCCAAACTTCTGTTTACACTCTTCACACTGATTGGATTAGGAGCTGTGCAGCCAGTAAATGGTGTAGTGGAGACGGCGAGTATATCCAGACAAGCATTCACTTTTCTCCCGTCCGCTTCCATTAGGCCTAGTTTTGTGGGTCTTGCTTGTTTTACCTTAACGAATTGGAGGCGTGAAGCTGTCTCAACACTTACCTGACGGCTGAACTTTGATCTGATGAGGTTTACTAAAATGCTGCTTCCAATGTTGGTGCATAGGCAGGGTACAAACGCTACAGAGCACACGATTGGTTACAGTCATGTAAGTTTACGTAAATATCACGGTGGTGGTTAATTGTGTTGATTTTAAAGCCGCTGGTGGATTGTTTTTCCTTCAGAAAGGTGTACGAATATTTCTCGCATTACATCAGCTCTCAACGTCTGGCTCTGTCAATTTGATGTGCTTACTACTGAATGATTTTTTTTTTTTGTTGTTGCATTTTACAGCATGTGTCTGTACTGGTATTGTGTGTGTGTGTGTGTATGAATTGGAAAACCAAAGGGTTATGTAGAATGTCTAAGCAGGGTGTGTATCCAGCTGCCAGGTGTCAGTTTGTGTTTTTCAGCACTTTTTTCAAGACAGGCTCAAATTTTGTTGTTACCCAAATGGTTTTGAATAGTGATAAAGAAAATGGTCGCAGCATTTATATATTGGGGAAACATTGTTGATGTGAAGGTACTTTCTCATTGCCTCTGAATGCGTCTCACTTTGTACCTTAATGGGCCTAGTTAGAGATTATATTCGACACTGGAAACCATCAATGTTTCCCCCCCCGGAATTGTACACATGAATATCAAATCCTGTATTTTAAGATCGTGTCAGTTTCTAGATATGCAATCAAGCCCCCCGCCCCTTATAGAAAGGCAGACTCTAATTCCAGGATTAAGTGTAGTTGTGAAAGAAGTGGGGGGAATCAGTATCTGCAGTCCAGGGACTATTTATAATCACGACTGTTTTTTTTTTTTGTGCTGAAACTTCTGATGATTCTGTTTAAGAGTCAGTCAACTTCTGTGTATAAATAACTGACTAAATACGATGAATGTATCCACCATATCTCTCTAATCTGTTCCCTGCTAAATCGAATTTCTCACTGTTATCTGCGCAGATGCACCCTGCTCTGCACTCAAGTGCACACATAGGAATCTGTACTGAATCACTCCACAGTTCGAGAAATTAAATTTCATATCTCGTTTATTACTTGAGGTCTTTTTTTTTTTTTTTTTTTTTTTTCAATAAGTGCAAATCCTTTTTTTCTCTGTGTCACAATACCATGAACTGATTTGCTGTATTTATTACTCTTATTTTCTGGGGGTTTATATTGATCAATTTTTTGGCTTTTGGCATGAAATAAATCACTACATTTCAAATCACATCGTGTGGCAATACATTCAATAAACGTGCAATATATTTCATTATCTTGCTGTCTTAAAGGCGCGGGGATCATTAAAATGAAATGTGTAGTTTCACACATTATTTAAGCTGCAACACATGTTAAATCCAACAGAGGGCGCTCTAAGACAGGGTTTGCACTGAGAATGCTTCACCTGAGTCTGTTCTGCTCTGTCACACTGTGTTAGGAGAGTGAGAGGATGCTCCAGGCCCACAGTACACACATATATACATCAAAGTACTGACTTGGCCAATGTTTGTGCAGGACTTGCTTTTATTTATTGGCAAGACTATAAGACAGTCAAGCAGAATTAAAGATGATCTTAGTTATTTTAGGGACCAGACTTGTCTCTACCCCTCAGTGTCTCCTTAAAAAGGTCAGGGGCAGAATTCACATTTTATGCTTAAGAAATTGCATAATCAGGGTTTTCCCCCTACCATTATAAGGCTTAGATCTCAGGTTTTATCACGATACAATATCATATTGATTCTTTGGACAACGATACAATATTTACTGATCGATTCGATTCAGGGGTCTGTGATCGATATGAGACACACACAGGTTACATTTATATCAACTCAAAACGGCAACTCAAATGTGATCTGACAGTTTATTACTGAGCTCTTCCAGGCATTTAAGTTAACCCTCTGCACCCTCAGGCATTTTTGACAACTCACGGTCCGTCTGGTTTTATTTTCTAAAAAAGCTTGTAAAACATCAACCCTGTAAAATGATTAAAATATGAATCGGAGATGCCGTTTTTCGCTGTTTTTCGTCGTATACGACAAGCTCGGGCGGATAGTTAAAAACGAACTTGTTATCTAAAATAAACACAGATGATGTGTATGGATGTTTTCACTTTGCATCGAAAATATTGGATCGTGGATCTTGGAATCGATATATCGATCCAGATCAATGTATCCTTACAGTCTTACTTAAGACTTGGTGACTTGGACTCGAGTCGAATCGATTCACCGTTTTGATGACTTGCAACTTGACTTGACAAAAAATAAATGACTAGGACTTGGAAGTTAATGACTCAAGACTTGGCTTGAGGCATAATGACTCAAATGACTTGTGTGTATTCCTAAGTTTGAATGTTAGCTGTTAAATATAAAATAATATCATTAAATCTTGGTATTTGTTTGTATTCTATAATGTACGCTAGGCAGCAGCAGCAGCGCAAACTGTGAATCATGAATGGACGACTCCAAAAGCAAGATGGGCTACTAATACCTTGTCTTTTCTCTTCATGAAGACCGGATACTACAGGTAAGAGTCCTTTGTCTTGGGTGTAAAAAAAGTGACTTGATTTGGGAATTGACTTGCCTTAACTTAGGACTCGACTTGACATAACGTATGACTTGACTTGACATGAGTTGCGCCAAAAAAAAATTACTCGAGACTTGCTTGATACTTGGACCAAATTACTTGAGACTTTCTTGGGACTTGAGTAAAGATGGCTTGGCCCCAACACCTAAGCTGTTTTTGGAGACCACCAAAGCCGAACTTTTCTCAGATCGAATGATTGTAGTTGTTCCCCGGCGGACTTCTTCAACAAGTTTTATCTTTAAGCTTTTTGAGTGTTATTCATTCATTATTCATTATCTGCTTTAAGTTTTCCAACGTTTTAGACACGTATGGTAATAATAATGGTCTAAAATGATGTGAAATTGCCTTTTTTATATTGAAAAACATACTACTTTCTTAAGAAGAAGGACCCCCCCAAAAAAAAAAAAAAAACAGTTACAAAAACAGTACCTTGCAGGACATTGTACATCATTACAATGTAATTGTAGTTGCTGCCATGTCTGCAAATTGACCCGTTTTCAATTTTTGTTTTATATCAGAAAATATGGGACGTAGAAATAAGCACTGAAAATGTGTAGAAGAAAAGTTTTACAATTTAAAACGTTGGAAAAAGCAAAAACAAACGGTGAAAAAAGACGTCAAAAACGTTGAAAAAATGTTTTCCAAGGTTGACGGGAAGACAACACAAGGGTTAAAGCAGCTGCAGTCTTTCTTATGATTTACATTGCTTCTTTATATTCCATAAAATGGAGGCATGTTGTTTCTGCTTTTGCAACAAGATAAGATAGACTTGATTGATCCCACACTGGGAAAATCCCCTCGTCACAGCACCTCAAATGCGACACAACACGAGAAAAATACACATTTAATATAAATAGAATAGAAAAATACACAAAAAGTATATAAAGAGGAAAAATAAGAGTAATAATGGTAATATGTACACTATAAACACTTCTTTTATATACAGGTGGGTAAGAATATATATAGATGCATAGATGAATATAATACAGATAACTAGGAAATGGCATATTGCACAGGTCGCAGTAGGAGGTGACAGAGTAATACAGAAATAAATATACATAGTGCAGATCATTGTTCAGTGTTTGCTCATGTTGCAACAGCTAGCAGTGCTACATTGTGATATTGCATTAAAGAGTCTGACATAATGATTCAAGATGAAATTCCAATGCTCGTTATTTGGAGGGTTAAAATACTGATAATCGTGAATTAATTTCCTCTGTTGTCCATGCAAACAGGGTGTCATTTTAAAGGGAGGCGGGCCAAAGTATCCTTCTGAACGTTCTTTGAAGAACCGTGAAGAAATCTCCACATTGAAACAATTAAAGTGCCCAATAAGGTTCCTTGACAAATCTTGGCCATAAACTGGTAATCAAACGCTGAAGCTGTGCATATGCCGAGGACATAATGTAATATCTGGAAGTGTCCCCAGGCAGGACCTGACATTTCGAAATATTTAGTCATTGTCTGTCATTAGTTATGTGATGATGGCGCAGCTGTTTTCGGTACAAACACACACCATATCATTTTTTTAATTTTTTTATTAATACCCCCAAACCACATGCACGCACTGACAGCAGCAATCTGTTCATGTCTATTAAGCAGATTATGAAGCGAGGAATTCGCTGGATTGTGTAAATTACAGATGTGACTGGCCACACTGTGACCTCATGAAAGAGCGAGACGATTTAATATGTACCATTTCACTGGAGTACAGCCTCCTGTCAGCCGAGGTTTCAGCTTGAAACTGGCTGTATTTTTCTTGTTTCAGACTACTGACGCCCATAGGTAGGAATGTGTTTGTGTTCTGATGGACAGACTTCTTTTTATCCACTCAGAAACAAACAGAAATACTGTATCTCAACAAATATTTGATGAATTGCCATCAAAATCTGGTGCAGACATTCATATCTTCCTCAGGATGAACTGTATTAACTTTGATGATCCCTTCATAGTGAGTTTCAGCTCACTGTTTAGCTGTCTGCCCTGCAAATTCAATGTTTTGGTTCACTCTCACTGATGTTATAGGGTCGTTTTTGGCTGCAGCTGTTTTCAGCGAAAAAGCTCTAAAAACCCACCTGCTCAGCACCAAACAGCAGAGAGTCAGTTAGCAATTAGCTGGTGAACATAATGGAGCATTTAGCTGCTATAAAGCCAAATATTTCCCTCTGTATTGGGTTGAGACCAAAAACTGAGCTAAAAGAGAGTGAAAATTGGCCAAAACACGACTCCAAATAAAAGACAATGGTGCTCTGTAATTTTATGTGGAAATTAGTAACTTAATTAAATTAGTATCTAAAACAATTGCCAAATCCCCTTTCCGGTGTTGATATGTTGTGTTCACAACTTCTTTACGCTGACCAAGTGGCCAAAAAAAACAAGTTTTGCAGGTTTAACTTTGGTTGAAATCTGATTTATGAGCAATTACCTGCCTAAGTAGCCTCACAGCTCAGCTAGCATGTGCTGTACACTCTTAATCTAGTTTTCGGATTCAAATTGGCCTTTGGTGTATTTAAAGATCCCATACTGAGAAAAGTGAGATTTTTGTTATTATTAAGCAGGTGCGATATAAATACGGTGAAAGTATCAAAACGCTCAACCCACAGATACAGTAAATGCACACGGCCCGTATTCAGAAACTGTGCCTTTAGACGAGCCGTCAGGACTTCTGTACGGTTGTGATGTCACAACGATATACAGAAACATCATGCTGTGGTATGATGAGACTAAAGGGAAAGCTTAGACAACATCAGGTCATTCATAGGTCCCAGGTCAGGGGATGAGAATATTCAGCCAGTCTCTAACAACCTAACCTGTTTATGTATAACTGTTTGTCTCTCTACAGATACAAAGAGTGTAGACAGCTGTATGATAATGGAATGGTTTGTCTCAGGACTGTCTCCTTTTGGAGGTTGGAGGGCCAGCCACACTTTAGCATACTTCCCAGAGAGAGAGAGATAGGCTCCACAAGGCTTTAGCATCTGTGTTTACGGCGCCTGCAATATCTTTGTTTACCTTGAAGGTTCAGCTAAACGTAACGCCTCCAGCGTGAGTTTAAATGCACCTTCAGGAAGACAGGAACTTCAGAGAGTTGGGACGGCACTGCACAATAACACATCGTGGTTAAACTGAACTGCCTGCTTAATTCTCTCCTCAGTTGAGGGTTCATTAAATGCTTCTGTGTAAGTCATCAAGGTCTCCCAAACCTTCTTCACATATGTGAAATTTGTTGTGCTGCTCCTGAGTTTTTCCTTAACAATAGGAAAAACTTGTTTTAAGTGCCGTTACAGTCATTCCCTGGCCGCAATGAATACAGGTACATTCAGACAGACAGTATGAGAAATGGTGTAGTTCTTTAACTTTAAAGCATGTAAACATGTTCAAGTAGACACCCAAAATAAAAGTATGTACCTAAAAATGAGCATGATGTTGGACCTTTAATGTTACATTACATTAAACTCAATACAAAATATTTTTTTCATTTTCTTTTTTAATAAAACATCCCATCTTCTTGTAGACATTTACATAATATATCAAAATGACCTCCATAAAATGTATTTTTACTGGTCCCCATCCTACCTGCATGTTAACTGTGTCCACATCGGTGCCGGTAATAATGCGACCAAATCTCCCTGGTAAGTAGGCCGCTGTAACCTCAGCCCTCAGGCAACCTGGACAGTTTGTGGCTGTACAGTCGTGTGTGTTGGTGTGAACGAGGCCAGGCGCCATGCTGTTGCTGCATAGCACCGGGGCTGTCTGTCAGTGAGAAACTGGGGCTGAACGGGGACACGGTTCACCTGACACACACAACAGTAACAGTAGTGGGCCATTGTAAGCTTACCCTGTCATCCTAGTTACATCCTGCATAAGTGAGGAGCTTCATGATGGTCTGTGTGTGTGTGTGTGTGTGTGTGTGTGTGTGTGTGTGTGTGTGTGTGTGTGTGTGTGTGTGTGTGTGTGTGTGTGTTAGTGTTTGCCCTAAACGCGTCTTCAGAGCCAGGGAAAAAAATGTTCAGTGGAGCTATCATAAATCTATAACCTCGACCTAGAAGCGTTTAGGCAGGAAAGCTGAATGTTGCAACCTCCTTAACGCCTCACTTACCTGATGGAGTTCACACACAATCTGTTTGTGTGTGTGTGTGTGTGTGTGTGTGTGTGTGTGTGAGAGTGTGTGTGTGTGTGTGTGTGTGTGTGTACCCACAGTGGTATAATCCCTGTTAGTTGTGTGTTTGTGTACCCACAGTGGTATTATCCCTATTAGTTTCTGGTGACTAGTCAGTGCAGCACATCCAATCAATCTTCCATCTCTGTCCCCGTTTCTTCCTGCCCAGGACACTAATCACACACACACAACACACACAAACACACACTATTGTTTTATATTTACACCTTCTCTGCCCCCCCTCACCGCCCAACACATTCTCACGAACGGGTTCGTATGATATAGTAAGAAAACTTATGCACAACAGTTCGTATGATATCCTATGAAATTACGACCGCAGGCTGGTTACATGACCACAGGTCACATAACAGTTAAGTTTAGCGGCCATTACAGTTAAATTTAGCCGAATAAAGGTTACTGGGAGCCAGGTAAAGGGGCCGTTACAGTTGAGTTTAGCCCACAAAACGTGACTGTGAACCGGACACAGGGCACCACGAGATAAGGTCCTTTCGGGGGCCGATGCAGTTGAGTTTAGTCGATAAAAGATGAGTGCCATGCGGCGACGACAGTTACGTTTAGACACCAAAATAACTAGTTGATGATTAGAAAAAAAGATTGCGGTTTGGATTAAAACACCGACTCCCTTAAGTAGTACTCCCGGGACACGAACACGCGTTTCCTGGGTGAAAGTCTTGTTTTTTTCCCCAGGGACACGAACTGCGCCCCCCCACTTGAAGACATTGTGTTTTATGACTCACCCATCCACCCCGACCTCCTCCCCACGTGGACCACAGTGGTCTTATACAGCGGCAGTCACTGTGGTGCATACAGTAATAAATACGTGGAATACATACGGATTACAGTGCATTACTTTTCGTAGCTACAGCACAAGCCTGCACCATCACAGCCTCTGTGTGTTGTAAACTTGTTCCCGTGCCAGTGTGCATTAATCTCCATTACTGAATCACGTGTATTAAGAGTTTGGAGGAGAAAGAAAGAGAAGGACGACCAGGAGAGAGCTCTGCATCTATATCTCTGCTCTGGTTTTTCATGCCGACCACACGTTGCAGGTGTCTCCCCACCTTATCCCCTTGTAAAGCTTCAGCTGGCCCTTTTCCGGCTGCGCTGCAAAACAACACGTCCTTATAATGGCTGATTGGAAATCTCACATCATTAGGCTGATAGTTCTTTGTTCTGCTTGACTGATGCACATCGGAGCCATTGTAAAATTCATCATTAACACACTCTTTTGACCATGTAACTGCGTGTGTAGCTACTGTTCTACAGACACAATGTATTCTCCGGAAGTTGCCTCCTGATCCTGTCGTCTGCTACAGTGCTGAGCTGCTGCAGTCGTGCAGCGTTTTCTGTTGTAGTTGATAGAATAATCCGAATCACGTCATCCAGACTTGATAAAAAAAAAAAGAGTCAGCAAAGCATAGCCAGACAGATTATTTTAAGAGGATGGAAGAATGAATGGGGTTCCGTCAATCTAGGAGTGGGCTTGTGAGATGGCTAGGGTGGCGGCGTTTGAACAGATGTCATATAAACGGTTTGCCAGATTGGATGTCTATACTAGAAAATGGGTAAAGTACTGTACCTGAACTTTCTGGAGGGCTCCTAAGAAGCTTTGTGCTGGGGAGAGATGTGTATGATGGGCTTATGGTGTTGTCATTTATACTAGTGCTGTCAGTTAAACGCGTTATTAACGGCGTTAACGCAAACCCATTTTAACGGCGTCAACTTTTTTATCGCGGGATTAACGTTCTTTTTGGCCTAGCAAACTTTGTCGTTTTTTTCACGTTGTTGCAACAACTAGTAACGTTAGAAAAACTACAACACCACACCGGATCTAGCTAGACCGGAAACAAAACAACAGGCACGCTGCACACACTTGTTTGGGCTTGCGAGCTGGCCAAAGAGTAGTAGGCTAACGTTACGTTTTGAGTGGATGGTGAGCGCGAGACGCCGAAATGGATGCCAGTAAGATTCTGAATGGAAAGTTTACTTTTAAAAAGTTGCCAAATGGTTCCATTGACAAGACCAAAGTGATCTGTGTGTTTTGTCGTTGTGAAGTGAGCAATCATCGTAGCACGTCCAGTCTGAAATACCTTGATGTGAATTCTCCGCCCCCTCGTCAAAGCCGTTACATTGTGTGAGAGATTATTTGCTCCAAGTGTGAATGACTGCTCCAAGTGTGAATGTTAGTGTGAAATTGAACACTACAGTATATGCCAATGTTGTTTTTAATAAAAAAAACATTTGCACAAAGCAAGCCGATCCACTTTTCCATGTTGATAAGAGCATTAAAATGAGAAAAAAATAATGGGACTAAAAGAAATCAAGGGACATTTAGAATAGATAAAAATGTGCGATTAATTGCGAGTTAACTATGACATTAATGCGATTAATCGCGATTAAATATTTTAATCGTTTGACAGCACTAATTTATACATATGTTTATTTGGTTTATGGTCTATTTTGTAACTATTTTGTTAAATGGTCTTGAATATTGTAATAACTGTGTCATCTTTTCTTAATTTTGTTTGGTTGGGTGGTGATGACGAGGGGGGGATATGTTCATCAGTGGTGTAGTCTAATGTATTGTAGTGGGTATACTGTACCACATATATATATATATATATATATATATATATATATATATATATATATATATATATATATATATATACATATATAGGGTTATTTTGAGCGTCAAAAGACTTCCATTTCCTGCATTCTGACACACATTTATGCACCAATTTATGGCGGGAATACTTTTATTCAGCCTATGAGAAGGAAAACACAGATGACATTCAAAATATATCAAATATACTGTATAATGGATTATAAAGCAGTAAGGGGGCTTTCACATCAGGGACCTGAGTCTCTCTGCATGTTCTGCAGTGTTAGTTTAGTTTGCTGTCACATTACTCGACCCCGTATTTGTGAAGACAAATATCTGAAGTAAAAGTTCTGTCACAAAACTATGTTGTTGCGTATCATTGCATATTTTTAAGTGGGTATATGGAAATCCTGGAGATTTCTTTGTGGGTATACTGCGTATACCTGCATATCACGTAGACTACACCACTGGTGTTCATGTTGTATGTTTTGTGTTTTGTTAAAAAAAATTAAAAAAAGTTATTAATCACAAAAAAAAAAAAAAATCAGCAAAGCCACATCCAGCAACATGATAGCATTGGGTGTGTGTTTTATGTGGGATTCTTGGGCGGCGTGTTGGAGTCTGTGGAGCTAGGATCTTGGCAAATAGCAATTTGCAAACATGTTCGTTTCTAACTATTATTCATCATCACACATTAAGACAGAGCCAGAGCCTTCAGCTACCAGGCTCCTCTCCTGTGGAACCAGCTCCCAGTCTGGGTTCGGGGGGCAGACACCGTCACCACATTTAAGAATAAACTGAAAACCCTCCTCTTTGATAAAGCTTATAGTTAGGGAGTGAGGAGATCCAGAAATGCTTGTTACTAACCTGGCTCTGGGGAGTTTACTCCCCGGAGTCCTTATGTTTCTTTTTCCCAGCATATTTCCTTGGATTAGGATGGCACCAAGATCTTGGTTGCAGCTGTCGCCGTGGTCCTGCTGCACTCCCTGCTACACCCTGCTACGCTCTGCGATGCCCTGCTGCATCCTGCTGAACCTGCTACATCCTGCTGAACCTGCTACATCCTGCTGAACCTGCTACATCCAGCCACGCCCTGCTGTGCCACGCTACATCCTGTAACGCCCTGCAGTGCCCTGCTATGACATGAACTACTACGACTACCATTTTCTAGTCACTGTTCCATTATCTTTATTGTGACTATAATTGCCACTGTTCATCACACCCCCAACCAGCACCGTCAGACACCGCCTACCAAGAGTCTGGGTCTGCCGAGGTTTCTCCCTAAAAGGGAGTTTTTCCTCGCCACTGTCGCACTATGCTTGCTCTTGGGGGAATTTCTAGAATTGTTGGGACTTTATAAATTATAGAGTGTGGTCTAGACCTACTCTATCTGTAAAGTGTCTCGAGATAACGCTTGTTATGATTTGATACAATAAATAAAATTGAATTGAAGTAAGACTGTGAATATTCCGGTCACTGACAGAATGGACAAAAGGGACAGCTGAAAGGCAGATGAAACAACATTTGGACAGGAATCATGGCTACAGCTCCAAGTTCTATCAAAGGTCGGCTCTGCTTTAAATCCTATTGGACACCTGCAGGGGCCTCTGCCAATGTTGTGACACATCGGCGCTGCAGCTCTGATTTAGTGCTGTGAAATATCAGTGGGTCACATTTTCATCTATTGTGTGTTAAGCTTAAACTAATCTCCTTCATTGTGCGAGGTATGAATGCCTTACACAAATGAGGCCCTATATGTTTGGCTCTAACCAGGAGCAGGGATGCCAAAATGATTGTTGCGCTCATTGATTTTTGACACTGTAGTCGATACTGTTGACTTTGTGGCCTGGCCAGAAAAAGCCTCCCAAGTTTTCTCATCTCGAGACTCAGGAGAGAAGAAGAAAACACAGAGAGAGTCTTTGGCTGAGTACGTTCTTCCCACGCTGAGTGTTTCTCCTGCTGTTCTTGACATAAGCACTTTTTTTCTGTTGGGGTTGCCATTAGTTTGGGCCTGTCATCAAGTTTGCTGTGATTGGAAGATCTGCTGCATCTGTGCATGTGTGTGTGTGTGTGTGTGTGTGTGTTTGGATGTAGTTCAAATGAGTGTTTACAGCATTAATCTTCGTCACATCTTTCATTATATTGTCCCTCTCTTCTCTGTTGTCCCTGCGTTTCTCTCTATCTCTATCTCTGTGTGTGTGTGTGTGTGTGTGTGTGTGTGTGTGTGTGTGTGTGTGTGTGTGTGTGTGTGTGCACACTCGATGACGTCATTGTTGATTGTAATGCTGGCAGTCATGTCTGTCATTGGACACAATTACTTTTATTGATCAACATCTCTACCTTCTCTCATCTCCTTCGCTCTCCTCCTTTCAACTTTGCAGACTTTGCTGTTGGCATCAGATGCAGAGTGTGTGTGTGTGTGTGTGTGTGTGTGTGTGTGTGTGTGTGTGTGTGTGTGTGTGTGTGCGCACACATAGAGAGAAAGAAAGTAGATAAAGACAGAGCATCACCAGTTGAAAAATGCTGCATGAAGCTGCATGAATTTATACATCTTTTTTTCTACATGATACTCTAAAGGCAGGGTTGGTAGTGTTGAGAAGCTAGCGAGATTTGAAAGTAGCATCTCCTCGGGGCTCCGTCTAACCTCCAGTGTTTAAAAGGGCATATGCACTATACAGTATGGCTCTCTCCTTTTACTTGCACTGGCATGACTAACAAATATGCTTGCTAACAGATGGCACTTACTAATTTGCCACACACAAAAGCATGAATGTCTATTATTTTCATACACTATCAATATTACAAGGCCATGCATAGTCAGACAATATAATGTTAATATGGCAACAGGACAGTCTAAATGCTGTTAATCAAGTATGAAAATTGAATTGAAATCATAAACAAATACAGGCTACATATTTTTTTGCTGCAGAACTGCTAACACTATTGTAAAGTACCCATCATGTGGGTATAGAATACATATTTTAGTACATGTAGATTTACAAAAATAACACAAACAACAGTAAACAGTTATAAATAACAAGTTTTGTATTGCAGAGCAGCTTTATACATGAATTGGGGCGTGGCGATACCACCTAATTTGGCTTCAATTCTGTCACGTCTATCACCCATTTCTAAAGTCATATTCATGTTCCCTTTAGTTATTTTTGCCTCTTCCTGTTTTTATATTTGAAATTTGTCTTGTTTCAGGTTGCTTCTCGTTCTGGGCCATGTTCACCCCTGACAAAACGTAACAAACAGTTTCACATTTCAACTGAAATGGATGAGTTGAACACCCCGTATGCCTTTTTTTATTCTCACAAGATTACAGACACGCCGCTGCTGATTGGGTATCACCTGTCACACAGCCAATAAACCAGAGACACACCCACCAAACCAGAGACAACCTCAAAGCCTGTTGCACACCGTTCCGAGGTAACATGTCTTTCAACCAGGAAAACCGTAGCAAAACGAGACTAAGGGCTCCTGCACACTGGCTGCGTGGCGTGACCGTGTCAGCTGCGTGGCGTGTCCGTTTTTATTTCGGCTCCCAGAGCTTGCACACTGCCTGCGTGACACGCACGTCTCAGGCGCGGTTTGAAAGTCTCTAGGTTTTGACATAAATGCAGATATAAATGTAATTTAAAAAAATAATAATAAATAATTATCGATTTTTAAATATTGCACCTGTCAATATAGAACGAACTATTCTGTAGCCTATTTTGCCGTCAATACTGCCGACATCGTCTTTGCTGTAATCAAATCAGTAGATATTTATGTTTAACATGGTATTTCATTTTATCAATGGGAAACACACACGTGTACAGACAAGGCTAGCAGCAGCAGCGCCGCGTCAGACACGTTTCTGGTGTGCAAAGACATAGAAAACGCCACGCAGCCGCCACGCAGCTGACACGCAACAGAAGCGCCACGCTCACGCCACGCAGCCAGTGTGCAGGAGGCCTATGAGCGAGATTAAACGTGCCCCTAGTCTTTGTCTGCTTTCCCGCCTGTGTGATCACCTGCCCCGCCCTAAAGGGTTTCACCTGTGTCTAATTGTCTCCCCGCCTCCCTTAGTATATGCACACCCCCTCTCACTAACGTTTGTTGCCAGATCGTTATACCCCAGTGACAGCGTTCTAGCATTCCTTCCTCATGTTTCTTGTAAGTTAAGACCCTTAAGGCCTGTTTTTTTTTTTCACTCTGCCCTTGTCAAGTGATTTTGGATAGCTCAGCTCAGTCCTTTTGAACCCTGCCTGTTCTTTGGATGTGCCTTTAGGACACTGTTGCTTACATTGTACTTTTTTAACTAAGTCGCCTGTTGAGTCGTGCATTTGTGCCCGTCCTGTGACAGACCTGACAAATACCAATGCCAGGATCATCAATGTCATTATCAACACTTTTTAATAATAAAACGGCCAATGTAATACGTAGGGGAGAGAAAAGTGTCATGACATGTCGTGTCAGTGCATTATTAATATGCAAATCATTTGCAAAAAAGTAAGCCTTTTGTACTTTTCTCTGTTAATAACTAATCCTTCTATGGTGCTCCTGAGAGCAACAGCTTACTCGGTTTGAAAATGCAGACGTTCAATACGGCTGCCAAAGGGAACATTACACACCTGGAAGCCTTCTTTGGGCCTCTGAAATGACCATAGCTTCTCTTTAAGAAGTTTATGCAAATTATGTACTTGGTACTGTTTCAGTCAGTATTTTATGGTGTGGTCTCACCTGACCACAGACCACCTGCACCCACCTTCCATCCTTCCAACCCCTTTCTCTCTCCCTCATCCCCAGCTCCCTCATTAGCCCTTCATCAGTGCTGAATTATCCCGCCGTTTTATTATTCTCCAGGGCGGCCGGTGCTGACGCAGCGCTGAGAAGTTTTCTTGTACCGTCTGCTTCCCCCCACCCCCCCACCCCCTCTTCCGCAGCCCAGGAGGAAAGGAAACGAGGGTGAGAGGAAAACGGGAACAGGGAGGGAGGCTACCATCCCAGAGGAGCCTCGGAGAAAAAGCAAAGGGAAGCCCAACAAAGGCACATGTGATGGAGAGGCGAATGGGACGCATTCAACTTCCAACAAGAAAAAAGATTAGACAGAAGGGGACAGATGGATAAAGAAGCCGGCAGAAGAACAAATGGATCCACCAGAGAATTTTGGCCTAAGCTCTGGCACACATTTGCGATCTAAAATAACTCAATCTTCCTTCGCTCGCTAATCTCTTAACTCTCTTTTTTTTTTCTTCTTCTTCTTCTTCTTCTCCATCTCGTTCTCCGTCTCCTCGAAACATACAGTTCAAAGACCTCCCTGCTCCTCCCATCCTATTCCCACATTAATTAAATCTGTGTGTAATTACTATCGTCGAGAACAGAATCTGAGGCAAGCAAGGAAAATTGGTCACGGTCTCGGTATCTTTGAAGTGAAATTACTTGAGCAAAGTTTACTGCCAGAATATAAAAGACACGAAACTGGAACGGCACGCAGGGAAAAGGTGGGAGGCTTGAAATCCCAAAGATTCCAGATTTGAGCTGAGCTCATACCTGTTGTTGGCTCAACCTGATCTCTGAACTTACTTGGAAGACACAGCAAGGTAAAACAAATGAAGACTGGCAGGGCTGAGAAAAGAGGCTTCCCCCACAGAGATCCATAAAGATTGTGTGACGATCCTATATTTCTGTTGCAGAATATTCAAGCTGCCTGTCCTCATTTCATGACCTTACTGCAAGTGTTTCCCCTTTAGCATCTTGTATAGCTTATTCATGAAAACAGCCTGTAATTATTCATCAGCTGCTTCAGCGACTGGAAGGCATCGATGTGAAGCCATGACTCTGCTGCTGTGTGGTGAGTTTAAACCATGTAGATTGTAGAGTTATTATAACATTTTAACGCATTCTCATTAATGGGTTCGTATGACATCGTACAAAAAGTTATGCACAAAAACTCGTATGACATCCTACGAAAATGATGGGTCACGTGATGACTGGTCGCCATTGGTACATTGACTCAACTACCATACTCACTTTTTACTCCACTACATTCTTCTGACAGCTTTAGTTACAAGTTACTTTACAAATTGAGATTTTTGCACACAAAAAAACCATCTAGTTTCTAAAAATATGTTCATTATAAATTAACCCAACAATATACAGGCCTACAAGTCCAGCTGAAATGAGTAGCCGATTAAACACTTAGTTGATTGACAGAACAGTTTGGATCGTTTCCAGTTTCTGAAATGTGAGGATTTTTCTGCATTGAGTACTTTTACTTTTAATACTTTAAGTACATTTTCCTGATGATACATACTTTTACTTAACTAACATTTTCAATGCAGGACTCTCTTGTAACAGAGTATATTTACAGTGTGGTATTAGTACTTTTACTTCAGTATAGGATCTGACTACTTCTTCCACCACTGCTGGTCACATGACAGTTAAGTTTGGCGGTCTTTATAGTTAGACAAAAGGTGACTGGGAGCCGGGTACAGAGCACAGTCAGTTGCCAGTCGTTTTCAGAGGCCGTTACAGTTGAGTTTAGCTGACAAAAAGTGACTGTGAGCTGGACACAGGGCACCGAGAGGTGACGGCCTTTCAGCAGCCGTTACAGTTAAGTTTAGCCGTCAAAAAGTGTCCGTAATGCGCCGACGACAGTTAAGTGTAGGCACCAAAGCGACAAAGTTATGGTCAGAAAAAGACCATGG
>NC_050181.1:28989923-29094923 GCF_008315115.2 Sander lucioperca
GTCTGTTTATAGGTCAGGGTAGTGCTACTGCGAATGTCAGCGATGTGACTAAAGTTTTAAAAAGGTTGTCTGTGCAAAGTCTTAAACTACACGTTTGAAAAAGAAAGAAATCTGGAGGTGTGGGGTTAGCAAAAAGTAAGGTTACCAGACATCTGTAGCCCACACTTCATCTCTGCTTGAGGCTAGCAGCTCCAGGCTACATTAGCCACTACCAAGGGGGTAAGCGAGCATCTGGAAAGCGTACCTCCTATGGGGAGATTCTAAGGCTAACAAGCTATCACCTTCTGCTAGCATTCCATTGACTCCCATTCATTTTGGCGTCACTTTGACAGCGAATAACTTTACATCTGAAGCGTTTAAAGACTCTATTTGTCCATTGTTTATTTCTAAAGAAACACGACAATGTATAAAAGACTCCATTACCTTGTATCTCACTTTATGGCCCCGTAAAAACCTTTTTTTTTTTTTTTAAATACGATTGTGTCATCACCATACGACTTTCTGTCGCACAGTAGAGAAATTACCGTATAGTACAGGAGAAGCTCGCAGGCAATTGGGGGGACGTGGAGGCATACAGTCAAGGGAGAAGCACATAGAGAGTCCATGAAAGCATCGGAACAAAATACTTCAGCAACGTTTTGATGGATTGGAAATACTTCGGTATGTGGCAAGTGAATTCATATGAAGTAACATTTGTCCACGAACAAACAGATTTTTCTTGGCACAGCTACCAGAAGACTTACAACTTTCAGACATGTTGCTCAAGTCACATCTATGTCATCAAGCTCAGTTTAAGGCTGCGCAGTACACTCAGCCATCACCGGAAAAGTGCTTCTAATTGACTTCACTGGTCTCCGTCGAAGTCTATGGCGTTGCTGTGTGCATTTATTTCACTGTCTAAGGCCACTACTAGCATAACACACCCAAATCTGTGACTGAACTGTCGGCGGTTGAGTTGCATTGTGGGTAATACGCTCCAGGTTTAGACATGGGGTTGATATATGGACTGTATAAGTAAAGCCAAAACATCTGGATCTCCCCCTGGTGGCTTGCTGCAGTATAGATCATAAATTGCCCTCCATATTAGCATATTATGGGACATGGGAATGGGACATTAAGCTGTCAGATAAATGTAGTGGAGTAAAAAGTACAAGATTTCTCTCGGAGTACAAGTAGAAAGTGGCATGAAAAGAAGAGACTCAAGTATAAGTACCTCAACATTTGTACTTAGATACAGTACGTGAGTAAATGTACTTGTTATGTAGTTACATTCCACCACTGTGTAATTGACTCGTCATTGGTCAGGCGGGTGTGTGGGCGGGACTTAGATACCGCGGCTCCACCGCCAGATCACTACGCAGATTCTAGCTCCAATATTACAAGACGGCAGCGGCCGTATCCAGGATTTTTCGGCTTCACTTTTGTACAGTGGAAGGAAGTACAGACTTTATATACAGTCTGTGGTTTAGACAAAGGAAGTGCAATGCTAAATCTGTGGAGTAGTCCCTTAAGAATAGTTGACCGATTATTAACACTACACCTGTTTTTGCTTAGTTGTTGCTTACTTAGAGGGCCTAAGAGGGTTTCCCTTACTTTTTATTTCCACTTAAAAGATTTTCTGAAGTGACCCTGCCACAAGAGGACCTCATTTAAATTGTTTTGGTGCATGAGGATGTAAAATTTGAGTAATTTAAACCGATTTAAAAAAAAACTTCTAATGTTTTGTGAAAAACTCAATCTAAAAACGTAATGCTGAGCAATATACATCTGTTGATTATGTTTAGAGACAATTTCACAAATCTTTTTGTGATCTTTCGAAAACCAAAAGTCAAATTCAAAATGATATCATAGACAATCCATCCTCCTTATCATAGGGAAACTTCCAAAATGGCAGCAGCCTTTATAAGAGTGGATCTGTCGCAAAGTGAAATGTGAAAGTAACAGGACTGTGACTCTCGTGTCCAGGCTCTGGCACTGAGGCATGCTGGGATGTGTACAGTAACAGTCAGTTGCAGCAAGGGTTGACATGAGGTAACTGTCAGACAGCTCCATCTGCATATATAAAATGTGCTCCTTTGTCGCAGCCACTTATTCCTCCCGTCCATCAATGTCTAAATGTGATGGAACCGAGCTATGGATCGGTGCCTCGTGGACGAAGGAAGAGGGGGAGGGGGGAGGGGGGGGGGGAGGGGAAGTGGGGAGAGATGGGGAAGGACAGTGAGAGTGACTGGAAAAGAACCGAGTGCTGGGATGAACACAGATAGCCACTCACGTCTTTCACACCGTAGGATGAGTCATCTGGCTCGGCACTGCGCTGTGAATGAAACGGAATGGGGAGGGGGGGGGCCTGCAGCTAGGAGGCTGTAGAGTGTGTGAGAGAGGGTGAAAAAGCATTACACACTCACTGAGGGACAAAAAAACCCAACAACAACCACATGATGTCCCCCACAGATTCTGTCAATGAAAGTGGGAGGAGGGAAGCGTGCCAGTCCCAGACAGGAGGGAGGGAACAGAGTGCATGAAGAGTTATTGTAGTGGATTTATGTGACGATACAGTCCTGCGTAGCACTGATGTCATAGTGCCTTTGCTGAAACTTTCCTCCTGTATCTTTCAGCACACAACTTCACCCAAGGGCGTAGGTTTCATTTTTAACATTGATTGAGGTGTGTCCCTCAGGACATTTTGATTGTCAAACACTTCATTTCCTGCATTCTGATGCATTTCTATGCACAAATTTGTGCCTTTTTTGCATCAAAAACACTTCTGATGGCTGATCAGAAGTGTTTTCAGTTAGTCTTGGCTTTCCACCTATAATAAAGTGCTGCAGCTCACATCCCAAACAGAGCAAAGGTGTCTATAGGCGAGGGGGACACAGAAATTCCGGTCTCGTAATATTATAACATTATTACTTCATTCTCGAAATCTCAGATTATCATTTATGTCTAACTGTGGCCCTAAGACTCTGTCGTAGTTGACAGACTAGAATTCCACCTTTTGGTTAATTTTATTCTCTTGCTTATTTGCGGCTTTTGTACTCCAGTCCTCGCTTATATGTCAAAGTGGAGCTTCAACATTGCTTCTTCTTCTTCCTGTTTTATGGCAGATTGCCATCATTGCTTTTAAGGTTGTTTACTGCCACATACTATATGATTGTTGTTGTGTCTCTGAGTCACATTTAGGATGTATTTTTTCATTAGGACAATGCACATGAATCAACATTTCTGTAAATGCGCCAGTGCTGGCCAGATGGCTAATGTTCAACTGTAGTCCTAGTTACCTAGCATACATATCTCCACACTCCACACAGAAAGGCCCTACCCGGACCGGGGGATCGATCCCTGCAGTGCCAACTTGCTTTGAGGCAGAAGCGCTAACCACTGAGACACGGTAGCGGCGGAATTTCCGGCGGTAACAGAGCAATCCCGGAAGTGGAACATCGCGGATATAGACTACCTGTAGACCCACAGAACTACAGAGCTGGAGATACAAAAATCATGGGTGACGACTATCCTTTATGTCCATTTTTTTAAATTGAGAAATAAATACAAAACCCCCTATGCTTTTAAGCATTCACAAATACTGATTAGGCTTATGAATCTGATGGGACACAATAAAATAACGACATTTTGTGACACTTTGTGGAACAAGCTATGAACACAACGATGACATTATAAAGTTGTTGCGGCGAACGCTTTAGCAAACAATTGTCATTTTGCACATCCAGCAGACACTAAGGAGCATAAGCTTTCATTTGGGATTATGTTTTTGGCCATCTAATGAATGTATGTCTAATATTCACTTTCCTTTTAGCTCTGTTTTTGGTCTCCATGAACGAGCTGCTTAATGCTTTAAGTCAGGTGAGTTTGTTGCATTACACTTAATCATTTAATCCATCCTTTGTGTAAAAAATATTAATAAGTGCAGCTTTAAAATAAACGTATATAATAATATCTAATTTGTATACAATAACCGCAGCAAAAAAACAAAACTGAATGCAACTTTGCAGTCATTGTAGAGGTTGGATTCACCAATCACATAGCTGATTCAAATGGCTTTGTTTAGTTCAGGTGAAAGATTTGGAGTCACTAACTTTGTATTTCACTTATCTTTCTTAAGCTCAGTCACCATTCAAATGCACTTCGGTGTGCACGTGAATAAGTGAGGAGCTCCACTGCTAACAGCTACTGATTTGGTCACCTCTCAGTAATTGCTGATTGTCATTTATCAGAAGTTGGAGGCATGAGTTTCGGGAGTGGGATCTTGTGCCTCGAAATGTTACCCTTATTGGCCTGGTGGAATACTGTAATTGAAGGTCAAAATACAAACAAAAAGTGGAAAAGCCATACCTGAGGAATGATGCACTGACTGACCAAAGGTGCATGTGTACCATGTAAGGAGGATGTTTACTTTGTGGATGTGCATAAGCTGTGCATGTCCTCGATTGGTTTAATCACGCCGGGGTTAATCACACCGTGCTGTCCTGATTGGTGTGAAGCTAATCCCTGCAGGAACACACCCACACTCTCTCTCTCTCTCTCACTCTCTCTCTCTCTCTCTCTCTCTCTCTCTCTCTCTCTCTCTCTCTCTCTCTCTCTCTCTTATACAGAGCCATTCATCAGTGAGTTATTCTGCTCTGATCCTCAGGCAAGGTGGCACTGCTGATGAAGATTTAGAACCTCAACCCCAGGTGTGTGTGTGTGTGTGTGTGTGTGTGTGTGTGTGTGTGTGTGTGTGTGTGTGCGTGTGTGTCTCCGTCTCCCTTTGCTCGCTGTTAACACTTACTTTACTATCACCCCACACCAGTGTAATAGAGGCTCTCACACAGGGAAAGCCAGATGTCACACTCACAACTTATAAAGTTATCTAACGTCACACACACAATCGCACACACCAACTGACCTTGGGGATGCTGTCATGCGTGCAGCTGCTCACATTTTACACACACATACAGTACATACTCCTGGTGTGTGTGAGTGTGTGTGTCAAAAGGGCATATGAATAAAAGTGGGAGACTGTTTAAATTAGTGATTAATTTGTTTATCTGCCTGATTTTTTGCACGTCTTTCTGTGTGTTATTAACAATCACCAAATAATTTATTCATCTGTGTGTGTGTGTGTGTGTGTGTGTGTGTGTGTGTGTGTGTGTGTGTGTGTGTGTGTGTGTGTGTGTGTGTGTGTGTGTGTGCGCGTCTCAAGGGTAGAGCCCGAGATGTAATTGGTGTGATTGGTTTGTTTTAGAGGCTTATTATAATAAAGGAGGAGGGGGTGCGATGCATTTGGGTTATCAGTCCTTTACGCTTCTAGGAAAATAAGGAATGTCCACTGGATGTTTTGGGATGTGAGTTTAACTGCCAGTGCATTAGGATATTTGTATGCACACACACACACACACACACACACACACGGCTGCCCTCCACATACAAAGTGTCCCCTGTGTTTGCCACTCAGGAGAAGGTCAGAGGAGGCATCTATAGAGTGTTCCTCCAGGTAAGCAGTCAGTCATAGCGGAGCTGCTGATCCACACACATCTGCACAGGTCATATCTGCAGGTCCCCAAAGCCCCGAGGCCTCTGAAGGAACATCAATCACTGCAGACCTTGGACACACGAACCCACACCTCTACTTTCACACTATAGGACTATAATGTGCACATGTGGCCACCCCTTTCATGGGTAAACACTGCGCTCTTCAATCATGTGAGATACTGTTTCAAACGGAAAAAGTCAGTTCATTATTGATGACTCCAGGTAATTTTAGGGCTAGTTTTGGCTTGTTATGTCATGCCATTTCATATAGAGATCAAGGTTGTTTCTGATGTCCTCATCAGTCACACTGATCTCTCCAAACCCTTCTCACCTTGCTGTGGAATGTTTTTAAAGCACAAAGACAAACGGGGTGATCTTCCTTTCATTGTGCTTTGCTACTATCTAAATAATATATCAGAAATTATCTTTTATTAATTGAGTGCTATGTTTACCAACTACACTTTGCACTGCAAAGATCACATCAGCTATGCTCATGCGTAAGTTGAAGGAACAGTCCAACATTTAGGAAAGTTCAAAAATACATCTACCAGCACCTCTAAAGCTCATCCCTATAAAAACACATTTTCTCGTTTCCTCTCTCCTCGCATGATTTCCTCATTCTCTGCCATGCTTCCTCGGTGGGACAGACTAAGACGCGAGAAAGGGAAGCAAGTGAAGGAAACGTGGATGCAATTTAAGGACCTGGGGTCTCATTTCTAAAACTGTGCGTAGGATCCTTACTAAAAGTGTACGTACGGCAATTTTTTTTTTTACAACAATGTTCGTGCGTACGTGGATCAGCCTCTTATCCCGCCCTGTACACGCCCATTTTAACCATAAATAGTCAATGCAAAGCACCTTATGAATGCTGATCAGTATATAAATGACACTGGCAGTTGTTCTTTCGTTACGCCGAATCATGACGACTGGCGGGGAAAAAGCAAAAAACTTCTCAGACTCTTGAATATTGCTGTAAATTGAATTATAATTTCGGCCTGTTCTCGCACAGTGTAGGGAAACCTGATCTATAGACTACCTATATTAATAATACGTCCAAAACGGCAGGCATTAAGGCACTCAGGGACAGCTTCGATATACCAGACCTATATGATAAGATTTAACAGAACTATATATTATATCCAAACAAGCCTTAGTGATAAAGTTGAAGATTATATATAATATTTATATAAAATAAAACATTTAGCTGTCTGACATTTCCCTCTGGAAACAGTCGGTTGCTCCCAGAGTGGCAAGGACCTGTATTTGGACTGGGATGGACTGGGATGGCACATTGCTCTCTCTACTGGACCCAATTCAGTACATAGATCCAAGAGCACAGCTTTAGGGAATGTAAATCGGCATATTAGCCAATCATCATCATGGTCCCTGAAGTCTCTTTTTCTCCTGATTCTTCCATTGGCGTATAGTCCTCCTGCAGGGCCAGCAGTGCCATCATGCAGGTCACCACAGTATTTATGTTTGCAACAATTAGAGTGATTGTTAACACCTTGCCAAAATCACAGCATCAACTAGTAGTACCCCCCACCCCGAGATACAATTTGAAGACGAAAGTCTAATAGGCAAACACACTTTTCTTCATACAGGTTTTGTCACGAACAGTATTAAAGTTAGGACCGATAACGAGGAGCACATAGAGTGTAACGATTGCACGAGAGCTTAACAGCTGTATTTCCAGACTTTGACATTTGATGATATATGCACAGTATTAAAGACAGATATTTAGTTGGGTTACCTGTTAGATCACCTGAATGCTTAAAACATTAAAAATACACTCTGAGATGTACTCTGAGCTGGAATATTTAGTGATTCAGCAGCACTATAGGTAAGACATTGTCTAAAAGAAAGACAAAGTTAATAACAGTAACAGAGTTTCATCTCTGTCTTACTGTGCTTTCATACATAAGTGATGAAAAGTCACTGAGGAAATAATTCAAATGTGTATGTATTTCCATGTGTTCCATCTGAAACCCATTTTCCTGGCACAATGTGATGTAATAAAAACCAAGTAGTATCTTTAAATAAAACTGTAAGCAAGCAAGGTTTCACCCAAGTGTTGCTAACATTTCCAAATAACTTTTTTTAATTCTCAGATAAAATCACGGACCAAAAGAATGAAATGCCAAAGACGTACAGTAGGGGCAAAACTTTTCATCGGGCTTCATGAGGTTTTAAAACTTCACACAGTAACTAGGAGAGCAAAGCAAACAGACATGATAAGTGCTCTGGCCTAGATTGTATGAGTTCTCTTTGTGCCTTCCAGCACAGTATCAGCAGTATGGTTACTTATGCATGCATAGCCTGGTCAGGGCTGCACGGATGAGTTTGGCTCAGCTTAGCAGAAGCAAAAGCCATCTTCTAGTGATAACAGCAAAAAATGAATTTATATAATGTAATTTATATTTTAATTTTTTTTTTAAATATTAAAATCCCCCCCCCCCCACACACACACACACACACAAACAGTGGGAAGTCTTATGAATCCAAACCTTGTGGCAATGTAAGCCATTCGAACCAGAGAAGTGTTTAGCTGACTAAAATACAGAGCTGAAATGTGTTAAAAATATGAAACTACTGTCCAGTACAGTCAGCTGAATTTTTAGTTGCATGTACTGCATAAGCAAGGGAATGGAATGCTGACTGACAAGTAGTAGGATATTATTTTAAAAGATGCTACCTAAATCAAACCAACTGTATATATGTATATTGAGGTTTTTGGAATTCATGTTGAAAATCACGGCATTTTTATGGACACCGATGCAGCTGTAGCATTTCACTTGTTTTCAAGTGCATTCATGAGGCATGTTTTATGGATTTCTTAAATATTACTCAAAATTGACACCTATGCAAAAACAGTACATAAACAATAACTATAGAGAGAATTTTTAATGACAAATGAATAGTATTCATTGAATGTATTTAACAATGTTATTGCAGAGGGATTGCTGTGACTTATTGCTTAGTGGAAACACAAAATGTCATCATTTTCCAGAAACCACTGAAAAAAGCACGCACTCTTCTTCTTCTTCTTCTTCTTCATTTCCTTCTTATCATCACAGTCCTGAACCAGGAAGTCCTGTGTTTCATATACCTCCACTTCCTCCTGCTGCAGTACTTCCAGCTCATCATCCAAGGGCACAGCCACATTAGTCTCCAGTGTGACCATCAGCTAGGCTTACCATGGTGAACATCTGCTCAAGAGAGACTCGTGGCGAAGCCTCCCTCTCCTCCCTCTCCTCCCTCTCCTCCCTCTCCTCCCTCTCCTCCATGAGTCCCTTTTCCAGCTCCTCTTAAGGAAAAGACCTTGAGAGAAGCCTCCCTCTTCTCCAGAAGCCCCTCTTCCAGCTGAAGGTGAGCCTGGCTGGATGCACCAAACTGCACGTTGTGGTCACTCTGAGGTGAAATGAGTCCATCTAAATAGGAGGTTTTGTTTTTTATTTAAAATTAAAGGATTTGAAAATGTCCAATTAAAGCTATATTTCAACTCTTTTTCAGGCTGATCGGAAAAAAAAAACGAAACCTTCTGTTTAGACAGACTCATTTCACCTTAGAGTGATAGTACAGCACCCCCAGACTGTCACTCGGGTAATATCGGAACATTCTGATGTAGGATTTTAAAACTAAAGGCTTTGAAAATGTCCAATTAAAGCTATATTTCAACTCTTTTTCGGGCTGATTGGAAAAAAAACAAAACCTTTTGTTTAGACAGACTCATTTCACCTCAGAGTGATAGTACACCACCCCCAGACTGTCATTAGGGTAATATCAGACCATTCTGATGTAGGATTATGAAATTAAAGGCTTTGAAAATGTCCAATTAAAGCTATATTTTAACTATTTTTTAGGCTGCTAATTAAAGACATATTTTAACTCTTTTTCGGGCTGATTGGAAAAAAAACAAAACCTTTTGTTTAGACAGACTCATTTCACCTCAGAGTGATAGTATACCACCCCCAGACTGTCATTCGGGTAATATCGGACCATTCTGATGTAGGATTTTAAAATTAAAGGCTTCGAAAATGTCCAATAAAAGCTGTATTTTTAACTGTTTTTTGGACTGATTGGAAAAAAAACGAAACCTCCTGTTTAGCGAGACTCATTTCACCTCAGGTTGATACACCACCCCCAGACGGTCACTCGGGTAATATCGGACCAATCTGATGTAGGATTGTTGAAATGAAAGGCTTTGAAAATGTCCAATTAAAGCTATATTTTAACTGTTTTTTAGGCTGCTAATTAAAGCCATATTTTAACTCTTTTTTTAGGCTGCTCTAAAAACAAAACCTTCTGTTTAGACGGACTAATTTCACCTCAGAGTGATAGTACACCCAGTGTATGTGAATGGTCATGTGATATGAGTTTTGGGTGTGTTTAGTGTGAACGGAGATTAGTTCTGCTACTCTTTTGTGCACAGAGATCGTTTTCTGGCTCAAAATGCAACTTAAAAACCAAAACAAAGTAGTGTAAATGTAGCCATAGTCATTTGATCCATTGAAGATGAAAAAAATATTGGTGGCACTGCTTTTAATGTAAGTTTACTCCATAATGCAGAGTCGGGTCCAGTTTTTAAACTGCACTTTGGCTTCACAGCACACGGAGACTGACTCCAAACTGTGATAGAAGAGCCCAACCTGTGAAGCTCTGGCGCCCAGAGACATTAGCTCTCCTCATGTAAAACAGATGTTCACCATTCCTCAGCCCTCACTACAGCTGCTGCTCTCCACCCGAAGAATACAAACTGGATAGGCTCTCCAGGATATTTATCATTTAGTAATTGCACGCGAAATCAAGCGAGAGTCATTATGCTGAAAGTGGAAAATAATCTGGGTGATTTGACTCCCCCCTCTTCTAGCCCTCCTCTTTCTTCTTTCTCCTCACCAACTGCTTTTTCACCTTCCTCTTTCATCGTCCTCCACCTCTTGCTCTCCCCCTTCACCTCCTCTCTCCTTCACTTTCACTCCCTCTCTCCCCCCAGAGTGACCAGATGGCCGCAATTTCACGACTGTTGATTTATTTACATTTCTGCAATCATGGGAATGTATGAATATTTATGAAGCTGGTCTCTTGCTGTTGGGCATCTGCCTATACAACGTGTGTGTGTGTGTGTGTGTGTGTGTGTGTGTGTGTGTGTGTGTGTGTGTGTGTGTGTGTGTGTGTGTGTGTGTGTGTGTGTGTGTGTGCGTGCGTGCGTGCGTGCGTGCGTGCGTGCGTAACGTGCGTGCATAATAGCCATAACATTTTGTTGAACTGTTGGCTTCTGTGTTCCTCAGCCATACATTTCATATGTGAATTTTTGTCAGAAAGTAGAAGAAGGTGAAACAGCTGGTGTGTGTGTGTGTGTGTGTGTGTGTGTGTGTGTGTGTGTGTGTGCGTGCGTGCGTGCGTGCGTGCGTGCGTGCGTGCGTGCGTGTGTGTGTGCGCGCGCGCGCGCGCGCGTGTGTGTGTGTGTGTGTGTGTGTGTGTGTGTGTGTGTGTGGTACTGTACTACAGATCCCTCGGCCTCTGAGCTTGGGTTTCTTCCTTCCTCTCCGTGAAGACATGCGGCTGTACGAGAGTACGGGGGAAAGACCGGATGGGAAAAAAAAGCCAATCAATATTTTATGAGAGCTAAAACCTCACGGCACACACATTTTATTTGTTCTCTTCCTGAACACTGTTCATACATGGATTCTTTTTTGGAGAGCTGAAGGATGTTCAAGGAATGAAATACAGTATGTTTGAGACAGTAAGTAGCCTGGTTGAAAGATGAGGGTGTGTTTTGGTCTGATGATAGTTTTATGTCACACTAATGATCTGTTGAGTTTGCTCTTTTCTTTGGATTTGATGACCATACAAAAATAATAAATATCACCAGACCTAGCCTTTAACATTACTTTGTTTTAACCACAGTCTTTTCTTACATTTCCAAGTACTTTTAGTTGCCTAAACTTTAAAAAAAAAACCTTAACTATCAAATCTAAGATCAATTGCCTGGCAGACTCTAAAAAATTACTGCTCCACACCATGAAATAGTCCCTCTCATAAACTCTTGTTTTTATATATATATATATATATATATGCATGTTTTTGTCGATTTGTTTCTGCACTTTATTTGAAGTTTTTGTGTTTTCTCCCCACATTTTTGAAGCTTTTTCTGACATTTTTGTCACTTTTTTCAACAATCTTTTATCATTTGTTTTTTCAAATGCTATAAAATTGAATAACTCAATAGAATAACACACAGAAATTCCATGAAAGTAGTGAACTGATCATTCATTTTACTTGTGAAGAGCGTTGTAGGGAGCTGCCCACGTGATTTTTTTTTTTTGACAGTTTGGTTGAAAGAAACCCAAATTTCTGACTTTTGGAAAATGGATCAAATTTGAACCGGGGATGACAAGGGGGGTTAATACAAACAAAATGACCTTTCCTCCCTGCAGTCTTTTGTTTACTCAACCTCAATCAGCATCAGTTTGGACTAGTTCTAATTTATGTTGTTTCTGTTTCTGTTGTCAGGTGAAATTATAACAATATTACAAGAAGTTTCTTTTATAACCTACAACAATTACACTGAAATAAGAGTTGACGGTGACTGATTGTTGTCGGGATCGCTCACCAACCTTTATATCTCATATTTTAGCCAATGAGAAACTACCAAAAGCAATAAACATTGCTGTCGTCATATCAAACTAAATCATACTCTTGTGTTCCCATTAGAGCATGAGCTCAGGGCTGCTGCAAAGAGACTGCACATCAATCACGTTCCATTCTGTTTCATCAAAGAGAAAAAAAAGATCAAAAATAGAAACTAGAACATCATCATTATTGCCTCTCACCAAGAAGAAAAAAAAACTGTCACTAAATGAGGCAAAATTTGGACAGAACATTTGAAGAAATAAAAGGACTTTGCGTAGCTGCTGGTGATTTCTAAAATTGTTGATGACACGTCTCTTTGTTTTTCTTCAATTACAATGGTAAAAACAGTTTATTATCTTGTGGAGTGCTACTCTCTACACCACTTATATGAGAGGGAACTCAGAGCACAGGTATAATGTGTTTTTATGTTGTTTTTTCTATATACAGTGTGTTTGTAGATTTTCACATGTAGAGTATATTCCTATGTGTTTCTGCTGAAATATGGGAGTTACTTAATACTACGTAATACTGCATGAGTAACTGTGCATGTGACGAAGACTATCCTCCCCTGAAAAGCGGCCACATAAGTCATTTGTTCAAGCAGGCGTGCGTGCCCAGAAATCAAGTATCGTAACAAACGTTTATTTGGTGCCTAAACCTAACCAAGCTCCGATCGCTTCACAATGTTAACGTGTTCAAAACCATTACCATTACGTTCTCAAGCCAAAGATGGATTTGACCTTTTCCTGAAATACAATTTTAAATTGCCACTATTCAATGAACAGAAATGTACTAAAAGTGCTCATATTATGCTCATTTTCAGGTTCATAATTGTATTTAGAGGTTATATCAGAATAGGTTTCCATGGTTTAATTTTCAAAAAACACCATATATTTGTTGTACTGCACGTTGCTGCAGCTCCTCTTTTCACCCTGTGTGTTGAGCTCTCTGTTTTAGCTACAGAGTGAGACATCTCACTTCTGTTCCATCTTTGTTGGCAGTAGCTAGGTAAGGACTACTAGCCAGTCAGAGGCAAAGTATGAAGGAGTGCCATGCTAGCAGCTAGGCGAGCATTATAACGTGTGTTACAAAGTGACGAGTGTTCATCACTGAAGTAAAGGCTGGACTACAATAGAGCTGTTTGGAGCAGTTTTGAGTCAGTTTGTTTTCTGTTGGAGATGGTAAGTCCCTTTGGGGTGGACTTTGGGCTTTTTCACTTTGTAAACCTATAACGTGCACAAAAAAGATATATAACACAATAAAGGAAAGGGAAAAAGCCAAAAAAGCATAATATGAGCATTTTAAGTGAACTCCTTCCTTTATCGTCACTAAGATGATTAATTCTTTTTTTATAGACGAGCAGAGACAGCAGAGTTGGATTCATTTGATTGGATTAGCATTGCATTAAATAAAATAAAGTTGTGTGTGAATATTTATCTCTGTTGACTTTTAATAGACTTTGATGAGCGTGATATATTACAGTGACTCAATCTTTTTTTTTTTTTTTTATCCCGCCGCTGTTAAACCTCTCAATGAAGGTTAAAGACTTTGTGTGCATGTGTTTTTATATTGTGTCCGTGTCGGAGCCACAAAGGGAGAATGCTGACTGTGCAAATGAAGGTGACATGTGCATGAAAAACATTAGTGCTATTTATTCCACTGGCCGAGAGAGCACACACACACACACACACACACCCACCCACGCTGTACGATGACAACCGAGGGCTGCATGATTTAAGACGTTGGTCATCCTTCTCTAGCATGCCCGCAACACACACACTTACAGTACACATTGTCCACACTCCCTATGGAACACACACACACACACACAACCTGTTGCATGACAAAAACACATGCCTTTCTGTAGAGCCAATCACATGCAGTGGTGGAAGAAGTATTCAGATCCTTTACTTAAGTTAAAGTACTAATACCACTGTAAAAATACTCTGTTACAAGTAAAAATCCTGCATTGGAAATGTTACTTAAGTAAAAGAATGTAAGTATCATCAGGAAAATGTACTTAAAGTATTAAAAATAAAAGTACTCAATGCAGAAAAATCCTCCCATTTTAGAAACTGGAAATGATCCAAACAGTTCTGTCAATCAACTAAGTATTTAATGGTTGAATGATTTCAGCTGGACTTGTAGGCCTGTATATTGTTGGGTAGTGTAATTTATAATAACATATTGTATTTTATAAACTACATGTGTTTTGTGTGCAAACATCTTAATGTATGTAATGTAAGTAACTTGTAACTAAATCTGTCAGATGAATGTAGTGGAGTAAAAAGTACAATATTTCTCTCTGAAATGTAGCGGAGTAGAAGTAGAAAGTGGTGTGAAAAGAAAAGACTCAAGTACAACAGATTTGTAGTAGAAATACAGTACATGACTAAATATTCTTAGTTACATTCCACCACTGATCACATCCACACACCAGAGTAAATACCTCAGGGTTCATTAAAGCGGACTGAGGTTGACGGTGTGACCCCTGCCCAGTTATGGTCTGTCTCTAACAGGCAGCGGATTGACAGGGGTCACAGCCGCATTGCCTCTCCGACCCTTTATTACTCCCATACCCCCCCCATCCCCTTGCCGTCCCACCAGCCCGGGCGACACACTGTGGATCACCACAGCTGCATAATGTAACAGTCGTATTTAACAGCAGCTGCTTCGTCCTTTTGTTTTCATTATACCACATTAGACCTTTAGAAGGACTCTTTTTTTATCCTGGTACTTGAATTAAAGGGATAGTTCAGATATTTTAAAGTGGGGCTGTATGAGGTACTTATCCATAGTCAGTACATACTGTACAGTAGATGGCGGTCGGCACGCCTGGTCATTATGAATGTTATTATGGAAATGGGCATTTTCATTTCAGTGTCATCATAAATTAGCTTGATTTAGGACACAACTCAATTTTTCATTAAAAAGTCCAGTTTAAAAATCTTCTGAGAATAAAAATCTCCTTTTCTCTTGACCTTATGGCAGTGTTATGCCTAAATAACTTGTGAATAAAGGCACTCAACACATTGGACATTATTTGGTATTTCATTTTGGCAGTAATGATGCATTTTTATGCGCAAGAATAAAAGCTGCAATTGTATTCATAATGTGCCCACAAATGGAACATGAACTTTCAATTTGATTGAACAATTGCCTTTTAATATTAGCAGCCCTGAACTTCCATAAGCAGTAACATGGACTGTGGTATTTTTTGGGACTCTTTAAATGGACAAATTTAGTAATTAATCTTCATTATTTTCTTGAATTCTTCTGATTAAAATAAACTAGCGAGGATATGAATTCAAATCCATACAAGCAAAAAGGAAGCAAACAAATAAATCCAACAGACAGGAGATGACAGCTTTGTATCTTGATCCTGAGCTGTCACCAGCCAGCCAATCAGCTGCTCTTCGCAACGTTTTTTTCCGAGCTGCTGTTTGGCTCAGGGCATCGCCCACTCAGTGCGTGGGCCTCACATCACAGAGCTGATCAGCTGTCAATCAAGCTACATGGGGGATTGTCCCCATGGCTACTGCCATCAGATGTGTAATCCTTGGTGATAATGGCTAATCCAATTTAGCAAATCCCTGCTGTTATAAACTCATCTATACAGTGCTTCATACAGTATAGAACATAAATATAGAATGCACATTTGACATCATGCTGTGTGGAAAAACTCTCCCTCTCTTACACACCCTCATGTAGCACAGAGCCAATACCATCAAAGGCCACTCTGCTGTGTTGATCTGTTCCTGTGCCAAGCAGGCTGGAAGGCACTGGAGCACCTCCTATAGGACATGATGGGAGCAGAGAGAGCGAAGGAAACGAGAAAAGAGAAGAGAAGAAGAGGAAGTTTCACACCAGGAGACAGTGTTGTAGTACTCAAGAGACTCAAGACCACTTTTTGAAAGTCTCGGCCTTGTCTCAGGACCGGGACCTCATTTCAAGACCGGTCAAGACCACAATTGCACTTCCAAGATGGTGAATGCGGGAAACAGTAGAAGCTCTGGCACTGGTCTGGCCTTTATCTTGACTCTGTCTTGCCCTGCCTTGGTCTTGGTCTTGACTCAGTCTTGCTCTGCCATGGTCTTAGTCTTGACTCGGTCTCGCCCTGCCTTGGTATTGGTCCTGACTCGGTCTCGCCCTGCCTTGGTCTTAGTCTGGACTCGGACTCGCCCTACCATGGT
Source organism: Sander lucioperca (assembly GCF_008315115.2). NCBI lineage: Eukaryota > Metazoa > Chordata > Actinopteri > Perciformes > Percidae > Sander > Sander lucioperca. Next base: position 29,006,276 of record NC_050181.1, read on the forward strand.
CTTGGCCTTAACTCGGTCTCACCCTGCCTTGGGCTTGGCCTTGACTCTGTCTCGCCCTGCCTTGGTCTTGGCCTTGACTCGGTATGGCCCTGCTTGGTCTTGGTCCTGACTCGGTCTGGCCCTGCATTGGTCTTAGTCTTGACTCAGTCTCGCCCTGCCTTGGTATTAGTCCTGACTCAGTCTGGCCCTGCCTTGGTCTTGGTCCTGACTCTGTCTGGCCCTGCCTTGGTCTTAGTCTTGACTCAGTCTCGCCCTGCCTTGGTCTTAGTCTGGACTCGGACTCGCCCTACCATGGTCTTGGCCTTAACTCGGTCTCACCCTGCCTTGGGCTTGGCCTTGACTCTGTCTCGCCCTGCCTTGGTCTTGGCCTTGACTCGGTATGGCCCTGCTTGGTCTTGGTCCTGACTCGGTCTGGCCCTGCATTGGTCTTAGTCTTGACTCAGTCTCGCCCTGCCTTGGTATTAGTCCTGACTCAGTCTGGCCCTGCCTTGGTCTTGGTCCTGACTCTGTCTGGCCCTGCCTTGGTCTTAGTCTTGACTCAGTCTCGCCCTGCCTTGGTCTTAGTCTTGACTCTGTCTCACCCTGCCTTGGTCTTGGTCCTGACTCGGTCTCGCCCTGCCTTGGTCTTAGTCTTGACTCGGTCTCGCCCTGCCTTGGTATTGGTCCTGACTTGGTCTCGCCCTGCCTTGGTCTTAGTCTTGACTCGGTCTCAAACCCTCAAAGTCTTGATCTTGTCTCGGACACTGCCAGGAGATGTCATAATTGTTGGTAATATAAAATGAAGATGGCCTGAACAGCGGGGAGACACTTCCATGTTTCTAATGAGGGCTAATTTACCCAGAGGGTCGACTGGGAGGTGCATCTGCCTCGTCTAGGTATCATACAAAGGTATCATACGACGTCACGTGATGACCGGTCACATGACTACAGGTCACATGACAGTTAAATTTAGCAGTCTTTACAGTTAAAATTAGCCAAGAAAAGATTACTGTGAGCTGGGTGCAGTTCTTTCAGCATCTGTTACATAAGCTTAGCCGACAAAAGGTGAGTGTCAAACACTGGTTCCCTTGAGTAGTACTCCTGGGACACGAACACGTCTTGCGTCTTGCGTCTTGCGTCTTGCGTTTTCCCCTTAACTTCTCCCAGGACACAAACTCTGCTTCCCCGCTTGAAAGCCCTGTGTTTTAGACCAAAGCAGTCTTCTATAGCAGAAGTCACTGTGGTGCATACAAAAAAATACATGGAATACATACAAATTACAGTGAATAACTTTTCGTAGCTATGTGAGAACAGCTTGAAGTAGGCTATGTAAGTAGAGAATGTAAAAAAAAACGCAGAAAAGATCTTTCTCTCCTTGTCTACTTTTAAGAACCCCCTTCCAAATAATGGAAGCTGCTCTACAGCTCTGTCTCTGTTTCCCTCGCTTCCTCTTCCATCCCTCTTTTCTCCTCTGTGGATCATGGCAGGCTAATCTCAATCTGTTTCGCTGTGATATCACACAACAGCTCTATAGCTGCAGCGGTGCCAGCGTATTGGGCTCGCCTGCCCCGGCGCCAGCATCTCGCTGTCTGCCAGCCGGCACCGGCTCGCAGCTCTGGCGCTCCACACACTCTACACACTCCACACACTCCACACACTCCACACACTCCACGGTTTAGTGGGGTATTCTGTCCGCTGCATCTAAACGCTCAGTTCTGCTGCTACAGTGTGTCTCCAGCCATTGTGCTGCCTGTTACAACCCCATCATCCTCCAGGGTGTCATTTTCTACACATTCTCTTTTGAAATGCATCGTGTTACACTGAGGTGTCATGCTCTACTTGCTAATGGCAATGAGAGCAATTAAGAAAACAAGCAGGGGTGTAGGCTTTTATGCAGGCCTCTGAAAAACCATTATCAATTTTCCAATGTCGGTAATGAAGACGCAGTCAGAATTGATTTGGTCTGATGGGTTACATTTAAAGTTGCTAAGTTTTTTTTTTAAATTCCACTAGTCTTTAGTGGCAGTTTCCTTCCGAATAGCTCAAGTTAATATATCACCAGTGAACCAGGTCTTGATGGGAGATCCTCTGTGAACAATTGCTTAAACCTTTTTAATTAGAAGTTACAGTGTGTGTGTGTGTGTGTGTGTGTGTGTGTGTGTGTGTATTTTCGCTCTATCCAAGCTGTCTGTTTCCTGGAAGTGCGAGCGCAGTCTGTAAAACTGTTCCTCTGTTGGATTTCCCAGGTGTGCTCACCTTCATTTCTTTTAATTTCACTGCAGCGTTTTTATTACCATTGGCCACGGCAGACTGTTAATTACACTGAACCATTGGAAAGTAAGCGACTACAGCTCTTTAATGCCAGTTAATGAGACGACATCTTGACGATTAGCTCATCAGAAGATCACAAGAATCTGCAACTCTTTGTAAAGATTTTTCTAAAAGTTTGAATTGAAGTTCCAATCCTCAGGATAGAAACCACTGATTGACTAAGAAAATGAGGACTCGCTGTGCCAAAAACTCCTGTTGTATTGCACGTTGTCCTTTTGTTGCCTTCAGTGTCTCGTAGAGTTGAAATTGCTCTGGTATCGGTAAACTGGCCAGTGTCAGGAAGAGTTAGAAAATGGAATATCCCAGTGTTTGTTGCTCCCAGCAGAAATAGCTTTTCTCACATGCTTCTGGGCTGCCCTTGAGAAAACCACTGTACAGTAATTTAAAGGTGTGCTACTTAACACCGTCAGTTGAGAATATCTGTACTATAAAAAAGTCCTTTCTCTTAAAGAGGAACTAATAAAAAACCCTGCCTTTTCCTCTAGAGCCAACACAAGGTGTGACATTTGTGGTTTTGCGTAAAATGTCTCAATAACTATTGGAAGGATTGCCATGACATTTGATACAGACATTCATGTCCGCCTCAGGATGAATTGTAATAACTTTGATGGTGCCTCAACTTTTCTTCTAGCCCCATCATCAGGTGAAGATTTTAATTTCCAAATGACATTTAGCCTCAGCTGTACTATGCGTACTTGTGTATGGCTGTAATCTTGTTAAACGGTCTCTCTTGTGTCCCCCAACCTCTAGGAACAGCTTTATTGAATTGATGGAGTATCCCTTTAATCATACTAAGTCTAAATGAAGGTGTGTTTTCCGTCCTCATATCTAAACTAGAGAATGTAACAATCACGGTTTTAAACACGTCATTAACGTTGTGAAAAAGATCGTGGTTCGAGTTAAAATCCGTAAATTTTTTACGTTACTTAGGTTACGCACCTAACGCAGAACGTGAAGTAATTCTGTATGTTTCGTAAAGTTTGAAAGAACTTAATATTTTATTTATTTATTTATTCTTTTATTTTCAAACGGGACACAAACCCGAAATTTCAAATGAAAACACCTACGTTTATGGTTAATATCGCGGCACTTCCACTTTGTTTGCGTTGTTACGCAGAATTTGTCGCTCTAATGGCGCTTATGTATCGTCACCTTACTTCCTGCTTTGCTCCTGTCATAATTACTACGGCCACAAGTGGGTGCCGCCACTATAAATAAACTGTATAAAAAACTGTAAATATGCGTTGCAATTGCTGCTTGAAGAAATGGCTTATGGTGACGTTTTTTTCAGGGGAGGACAGTCTCCTGTTTTCAGATAGTTTTGGCTTCTTTTCCTCTCTCTTATGGTCAGGTATCTACGGTGGCCGACAGGGGCAAACGCACTGCAGCTAAAAAAAACACATGCAAATAGAAAAAACACAAGCAAATTAAGAAATCAACTTCATTAATTTGACAACACATGCGCAGCATTTAGCAAACGCGCTGCAAATACACACAACACAACCAAATACACAAACGCGCTGCAAATACAGAAACGATGCAAAAAGAAAAGCACACAAACCCCGAAAAACAAATGCAACAGAAAAACACTACATCCCGATTACACAACAGAAGGCGAGGTTATGTCACAGAGAGTTGTTTTCCTAATTTTTTTGTTAGATTTGTAATAGGTGTTCTACTTTTCAGTAACATATATGGGCTAACTAGTGTTAGCTAGCAAGTGTTAGCTAGAAGTCAGTCTCTAACACGGTAGCTATGTAAACCTTGGCCCATATATGTTACTGAAAAGTAGAAAACACCTATTAAAAATCAAATTCAAAAATGAGGAAAACAAATGATCCACTCTCTGTGACATAACCTTGCCTTCCGTTGTGTAATCTGGATGCAGCGTTTTTTCTGTTGCATTTGTTTTCAGGGTTTGTGTGCTTTTCTTTTTGCATTGTTTCTATGTTTGTAGCGCGTTGATGTATTTGGTTGTGCTGTGGGTATGTGCAGCACATTTGCTAAATGCTGCGCATGTGTTGTCAAATGAATGATGTTTACTTAATTAGCTTGTGTTTTGTCTATTTGCATGTGTTTTGTTAAGTTGCAGGGCGTTTGCCCCTGTAGGCCACCGTAGATATCAGATGGATCCCGAAACATGAACACTGAATCAGACAGGTTTCACTATTGTGGGACTGGGAGTCACAATGGGAAACTTATTTGCCTTTGACCATGAAAAATGTCCTCATTTCCCTCTGAATTGAATCCGTACTGCATTCATCTCCTTATGCTGTCTGTTTATGAAAACCCCTCCACATATCTCTCTGGATATTGATGTCATCACTGCACTGTGCATCACCCTCCTAATCAACCAGGAGAAGCCAACCCATGCATAGACACCCAGTGCTGGTAATGCCATTATGTATCAAGTCATCAAACACTTTGATTAAAAAAATAAAAGAAGAAATAAAGCTTGTTTGCAAGGGCGCAGTCACTCAACGGTGCCCTAAAATTGGTGTGAAAAGCAAAGTTTTCCTCGCTGCGCAGCGTGCGCCCCACTTCTTCCAGAACTCTCAGAGGAATTGTAGAAACTTCTAATGAACAGAATGAAGGCGGTGGAGCCGGTGGGGGCCACAGAGCCGAGTCTTGTGCTGCAGAGAGATTGTCCGCTTTGCTCAACTGGGTGTTTCTCCAAAAGACAACGGGTCAGTTGTCTTCCTCGGTCCCCTGTGGTTCGTTAAGTATTAGGATCCGCTCGCCGTTTCTTCCTCTCCTCTCTTCTGTCGGTTTGAGTGTTTCCAATGCTCCCTCCCTTGTCAGCTTCCCCTTCTTCATCTTTCTGTTTTTTTCATCTCTCCCTTTCATTTCCTCTCACGTCTTCTTCCCTTCATCAGCATATTTCTGTCTCTGGACATAATGTCTCCTCTTGTCTCCTTGCCTCTCTTTCCCTTTTTTTTATTTATTTATTTTCAAATCTGTGTTGCCTCTGTTATCCTGTCCCTTCACGTCCTGTCCTGTCCTGTCCTGTCCTGTCCTGTCTCCTCAATAAAACTTTAATGAACCCTTCCTGTTTTTAACCTCTGCTTATGCGTCTAGACTTCTTGTCTATGTGTGTTTGTGCACACACATGAATTTTCATGCGTATGTCTGATACACACAGGGTGATAGACTGTATGTGTGGAGGAGAGTGACTGGTTCGCAGATGGAGCAACTGCTGTTCGGCTCAACACTATTGGACATACAGTGTGCTCAGCAGCAGGGGCGACACAAACACACACACACACACACACACAAGCACTGCAGATAAGAGGAAAGGGCTGTTTCTTGATCCGTGTATTGTTTCAGAGATTGCCAGAGAGCATTCTGAACAGAGTCACTTTCATTTTGCTTAAAAGCGAGGTTTTAGGGGAGTAGCAGCTCACAGGATCCAGCCTTAATTGGCTTGGTTCTTTAGGTATGTCACCCGCTTCATTTTAAAGTGTGTGTTTTTACATGAGAGCAAATCCACAGAGGGAACGAGGATACAAAGGGCTGCATTTTGGAGTATTTCCACACGCTACCCTGCAAAAGGGCAACGAGCAGTAACTAATGACACAGTAGCCGTGTTTCCATTCAACTGTCAAGGACATTTTAAGGGAACTTTTGAAATGTCGCAAGAAATGCAAATTATAGGTGTGTTTCGATCAACTAGTCTGGAGCGAATAAGCTAGGATACACAAAGTGTATTTTTGCCAGACATTGGTGGCTACGCATGGCTGTGATTCGCCAATAAACAGAGTAGAAGAAGTAGGTTGAGAACCACAAACAAGTCTCCCTGGCCATATAACCCATCTATGAGAGATAAAATGGAGAGAGGTCTTCAGGAATTTGGTTCAGTTGAAACTAGGTGGAAACTAGAAGGGCACTCGGAAAGCACAGACCTCCGCCAAGGCATGCCCTATCTCGTAAAGTTACAGTAACGCAGTATGAATTTTCCCAGACAAATGCCTTATCTTGCAAAAGTGAAAAATAATTTGTGTTTCAACTTGATTCGGATCTGCTCCAAAAGTTCTTCCTTGGCCACTGCCAAACGCAGAGTGCAGATCAAATGCTAACTGCTACAGCCAGAGTGCAGTTACTGTAGTTTAGCTTTAGTTCAATAATATATATATATATACAGTATATAAATATAGATAGTATATATATAGCACTTTACTATGTACATTTACAAAATGTGCAAATTTATGATATAATTCACAATAATTCTGAGCCTGTAAATAATGTTAATGTTAATAATTTTTTTTTTTTTTTATCTACTATGTACGTGCACTGTTTGTTGGAAAGCAATGACCTACATTTTGTTACATATGTGCCTGCACGTTCTGTCAATGACAATAAAATTGAATTGAATAAGTTCTAAATTGTACACAGTTTTCTCAGAAATTACACATTTTTGTGGAATATTTGGTAAAAAATGTCAAAAAGTCAGATCCTGGTCTTCATTCATGTTTGACCCTCATGTAATTACTGCGTTTTGTTGCTGCTCTGTTGGGCAGCATGGCTGTCACTGCTTTACTTTAGTGTTGTACTCAAATGTTGGCCACAAACTCAATTTGAGGGATTTCTCAACATTTCCTTAATGAGACAAGATGAGTAAGAACACACTCTCATCCACAACAAGGCTTTTAACAACGTAATAGACCAATATATTTTGGGGGCTCTAAAAGAGAGCCAACAAGCTGTCAACTGAAGTGGGTAAATGTAATTATAACTACCATTTCCTCGTGTGATTTGTGAAAATCTAACAACGCTAGACAGTGGAAGGACACTTTGAAAGATGAGATTTTTTTATTTTTATTTCTTAAACTGAAAGTAATGAATTGAGGATGAGTTGGCCTTATTCAAGCTGCAGAACCTGACATGTCTGCCAAAACCCTAGACTGTCTAATACACATTCACAGCAGTACAGTGTGGATTCAGCCAGTTGTGGAAGAAGTATACAGATCCTTAAAAGTAAAAGTGCTAATACCACACTGTAAAAATTGTCTGTTATAGTAAAATTCCTGCATTGAAAATTTTACTTAAGTAAAAGTATGTAAGTATCATCAGGAAAATGTACTTAAAGTATGAGAAGTAAAAGTACTCAATGCAGAAAAATCCTCACATTTTTGAAAATGGAAAGGATCCAAACAGTTCTGTCAATCAACTAAGTGATTAAAGCTTTGGTGCATAACTTTTTGATATTAATGAACGTTCGTTACATTTAAGCCATCACCAAATGAGTTGCTACAAAGCTAATTAAGACTATCAACTCGAGTGAAGATCTTTACCTCTTCTGAAGAGTCCATCATGTTTTTTTAATCCTCCGGGCCTTTCACTTTATGAGGTTTTTTAACATTAACATGCGTTCCCCCAACTTGCCTATGGCCCAGTGGCTAGAAATGGCGATAGGTGTAAACCATGGATGTATTAAGAGAACTGGATACAGCGTTCGGCGGGAAGCCCCGTACATTCCAATGAGAGTGCTCAAAAGCGCATAAAGCAAACATGGAGCTTGGCTCTTCCGCGTTGACTGGCCCATGACGTCACGATGGACATGCGTACCAGCAACAGTTTGGTTGTGTTGTCATAGCAACCGGTAGCAACATGCTCGTTCATGAGCTCTTCTCTCTTGTGTCTCTTACAAGTGACAAACTCATGAACTGGCTGTTTTATTGTCTAAAATATTCACTAACGTTAAACATTGTGTTTTTGTTGTTCCTGATCGTTTACATGCTTAGCTTAATAAACGATAGATGTATTTAGACAACCAAGGAGATTTAATCATTATGTTGTGCTACTAGCTAGCTAGCTAGATACTAGCGCTAGCTACTAAGGTTAGCCTGCAGTTTCGTGAACAGAGCTCATCCATGGCTTCATCTCTCATCCACGTTACAAGCTTTACAGCATACAGCCCTCAGATGTATCATAAAAGAGAACCAAGGCGATGTAATCACTATGTCTGTAGTAACGTTATGTAGGCATATAGCTAATTATGGTATTATCGTTCTCTTAATACATCCATGCTAGCTACCGCTAATAGCTATTAGCCGATAGCCCCGCCAGTTTGGGAAACGCTTCATACATGACGTTACATCCACGTTACAGGCTTTACAGCATACATACATCCCTCGGGTGTATCATAAGATAATACCATGGACATATTAATAGAACACATGGTGAATTACAACCATTAGCTATATCCATTATTACAGCTACAGGACCTCAGGGAGAACAGTCATGTGAGCGGGCGGGCGCAGTCCCGTGGCTCTGCTCGTGTCCATTATGCATGTTCATCATACCTAGTTTAATAACTCTGGATTCGGCTACTAGTGAATGTTAAAAATGTTAAAAACGTGACGTTTTAAACAAGGACCCTTTAATTGTTCGGGCTGGTAAGTTGATGTACCCCAAAAAAAAATTATCCGCTGAAATATAGACGTTTCTTTCGCCATGCAAAGTCTATGTGAAAAGTCTTTCTGGGCCATGGGGTGCAGTACCACCGTTATCCGCTAAGCCCATGGTGGCTTTTAGACATGGCGCTCTTCCTGGGGGCTTGGTGTAAACCGAGCCCTGGGTATCCTGCTCTGCCTTTGAGAAAATGAAAGCTCAGATGGGCCGATCTGGAATCTTGCTCCTTATGACGTCGTAAGGAGCAAGGTTACCTCCCCTTTCTCTGCTTTGCCCGCCCAGAGAATTTGGCCTGCCCATGAGAAAGAGAGAGACATCATGGCTTGCAAACAAGCAAAGTGGCAGTTGGTCAAGGCTACACCCCCACCCTCCACCTTGCCCCCCCTCTCTCCTCCTCAATAGCATTTAAAGCTACAGACACAGAAATGGCACATCCTAAGGAAAGACTGGCTCTAGTGGCTGTAATTCTGCACTAAGGCTGAATTTCGGGAAAGAGACTTCAGATACAGTATTAGAGGACCACTAAGGCCTATATAAAAGAATCCAAAAAGCAGCATGTCATAGGACCTTTAATTGGCTTATCATTTCCGCTGGACTTGTAGGTCTGTATATTGTTTGGTAGTTTAATTTTTTTTTTTAAACATCTTATTTTATAAACTACATGTGTTTTGTGTGCAACAATCTTAATTTGTAATGAAAAATATTTGATTCTCATCAACTCATGTTGAGTCCTTTTCCTGTTTAATTTAGTGGCTTGTCCTTTTGTAATTAAAGTCCTCTATCATTGAATGGCTCTGTTGTCCTTTACCGTTTGGTGTCCTTTTTTGTCCTTTACCATTAATTTCTCTCTGCTGTCTGAATGGCCAAATCACATTAGTAAACATCCAATGCAGGCATTTGGTACTTAGAAAAATACTCAAACAATATTTCATCCTATCATCCCATCTTCTTTTTCAAAATCCTGATAGCTGTCTGGCTTTCTAAGTTGCCACTGGCAGGAACAACAACCTTGACCAGGCGTCATTACACCTTCACCTCTCAGTAAATAAAGTCATAGAAACAGTCCAAGGTGTGGCTTTGCTAAAATGAATGGTGACAGAGGGTAGTGCAATATTTATGACAAAAAAAATAAAAAACTAACAAGTCCTTCCAAACCTCAAAGCTAATGAAGCTCTTGATAGCACGCGATGTTTGCTCGAGGCAAAAGAAATGGACTCTGTTGTCTGAAAGTACAAATAATGTTAGTGTTTTATTGTAGAAACTGTTTTGTAGATGGCTCAATTAATATCAGGCGATGAAATAGGGTCATGAATCTAGGATTTAATTAAATAGAAGATGTCATAATTTCTTTGTAAAAACTGCATTTTAAACAAATACATTATTCATAACAGATTGTATTTTTTTTTACAGCGAAGAAACAAAACAAGCAACAAGTTCAATGCCACTTTATATGGTTGGGAAGACTAATAGCAAACATCGCATGTCACACCACATTAATTGCCATTTTGGTTGCAGTCTGCAGCCCTGAGCTGTGCATGACACAGTGTGAGTTTGTTCATAGAATCTTTAATGTATTTCTCTGGGCTCCCTGTCTTGTTACTTGTCTTGATTTGCAGACAGAAATCAGGGGAGGCATGCTTTACTGCACTCACTGACTCAGATAAACACTTTGTGTGCCATAACAGTGTCTTGTCCTTGCACAGCCACACATTAGAGAGCCAATTTGATGGGACTGGATGAATGATACTAAAAAAAAAAAAAGTCAACAAGGTAAATAGTTAACTTGATTTCTTTCATTTTTATAATAAGCAATAAACCCCAACATAGAGGCCTTTCCACCCTGTTGTGTGGAGTTCACTCTGCACTGTGGAGTAATGTGGCGTTATTGTGCTAGTGGCACTGTGTGGCTGACAAGCTTTGTTCTGGGTAAGAATACAGCTCAGCTCCACAAACCCTGCTGCATCTGGTTCTACCTGGCTGGTCGGTAGAGTTTTGGATAGCAGGCCGTTTCACTTTCTCTGTGTAGCTGCATGTTGGATAGTTGCCTGGTGTTTGGACCACTGACTTACTGGCTTGAATGGGTGTATGATTAGCTGCTGTATAGGCAGAGTTAATCATACAGAGGTTGAGTTCTTTACAGCAGGGATCTTCAATGCAGAGTCAATGCAGAGTGGCCTCCAAATTATTGTCAATTTTTGAAAGTTTTTTTTCAAAAATTACAGTCTTAACATGAATCCAACATATTATTAGCAAATATAAATCCACACTGATGATAGGCTTAGTGACCTATAGGTAAGGTAGTCACTAAGGTAGCCATCCACAGATACAGTTCATCCCCAAAGGATGCACATGTATGTTTAACATTAAAACATGATTTATAAAAGCATGGCAACAATTATTAGGCTATTTTAATAGCTTAGGATTCTATGCAAAGAAGGTATGTATAAAGGCTTTATGCCACCCTACACGTTATTGTAGGCCCAGTTTAATATGCAACTTAATTTTAGACAATATGTAGTGTGAGGTCTCTGCTCCGTCTCTCTTTTAGTTATTGGGTCCTTTGCTTAAAAAACGTTTAAGACCCCTGCTCTACAGGATGTCACTTTTCAAATAAGGAGGATATGAAGGTGTTTTCAGCGGCGTAACTGAAGTTCAATTAAAGAGAATAATTACTCTTCTCAGTTTACTTCATAGCCTACCTGTGCAAAAACAAAAATGTTTGTTAACCCTTATCTCTTGGCTTTTGGCTCTATTGCTGTGGGGGATCGCCCTTTTGCTCAACTATAATGTATAGCTGGTGAACACTGTGCTAATAGTAGGGCTGGGCAATATATCAATATTATATCGATATCGTGATATGAGACTGGATATCGTCTTAGATTTTGGATATCGTAATATCGTGATATGACACAAGTGTTATCTGTCCCTGGTTTTAATGGCTAGATTACAGTAAAGTGATGTCATTTTTTGAACTTACCAGACTAGTTTTAGCTTTTCTATTATTTGTCTTCACCCACTTAGATATACACATTAGACCTAATGATGATTATTTATCAAAAATCTCATTGTGTAAATATTTTATTGTAAGCACCAATTGTCAACCCTACAATATCGCCGCAATATCGATATTGAGGTATTTGGTCAACAATATCGTGATATTAGATTTTTTCCATATCGCCCAGTGATAGATATCTATGCTCAGTGCTTATGCCACCTGTAAATGTCCTCTCTTTATAAAAATGAATAAAAATGAAATTATTTCTTTTGAATCAAACGTGTATGAAAGTGAATCTCACAAAATTAATTCATATTAAAATAAGTATAATAATTATAGTAATTTAATGCGAAATCGACCCCAGTTTGACCTCGTCTTTTGATTGGTTGCTCAAAGCTCATGCGTGCTGTCGTCACTTAGAGACACGCCCACTTCCCCGCTGGCTGTGTTAGCTACGTAACGTTTGGAGGCTAGCTAAACTAGCTACACGTTAGCCAAGAGTACAAATAATCTGCAGTTTTTTTTCCGCTGTGTGGTAAATTATGTAACGGTTTTGTTGTTCTGTTAAAAACAGCGACAGAGGAAGTTGACTGATGCAGACCAATGTCACAACATTATGGAGTAACTTTAGTGACGATAATCTGTCTGCTGAACTTCACCATCCCGCCGGTGTTGTGTCGAAGTCTGTAAAAACAGAATGAGATGACCAATAACGCCATGTTGTGTATTTTAGGCGATATCAGGATGCTTTCCCGGAATATTAAAGCTTTGTGTGTCTCTTTGACATTGTCTGTCACATCAATTGCAGGCGAGCCGAGTTTTTCGTGCTTTACGTCGGCTAAAGACAAGACACACCTGAGGAACAGGAGCGGTGGCGAGAAGCAGCTACCTGGCCTCCATGACGACTAGCTAGCTAAAGATGTGGACATTGAGGCTGTAACGGTGTTCTTCTGTGACCGGTGAGTACGCATTTCTTTAATTTGGCTACGCTGTCAGTTAAGGACCTTTAGTATTATTGTTTGGACTTTATATGTATTGTGTCATGGTTAGTGTGTGTGCCAGCTCATGTCGTGTTTTCTATACTGTATGTTGACCATTGGTGATGAGAATAAGCCTCCGGTTAGTGCGGTTTGAACCGGCGGTCTTGCAGTTACAGTTGAGCCGAGTGTGTATTCTTGTCAGTGGTGCCTTTCCGTTAATATGAATGGTTGTCTAGTAAAGGTGGCTGTCATGTGCTGTTCACATTTATTTTTTAAATATAATGAAAACAAGACTTTTATAGCACAAGGAAGTGATGATGGTGGTATTCCTGTGAGTCTAACCTGTCATTTTGTGTTTCATAACACATTTGGAAATGTGGAGTGGCTTCTGACTGTATAAAAAGTGGTTTCTGTAACTGCGCATGTCGGCATAGTTCATGGTGCAGTCGGTGTTTTAGTGCTGTCTGTACAGTCACAGTGGGGTTTAATATACTGTACAAAAGCACGCTGGTTTGATCAAATGGACGTCAGACGAAAACAACATACCCTTATTTTATCATCAGGATTTATTGTTATATTTAGTAATAGGTTTTTCAGGACAACATGTTTAGCACTTGCTATTACCAATTAAGCTCTCCCTTAGCTCCCCCACCCACAGTTAGCTGCTAGTAGTCTGCTGCCACTACTGGCTGCAACTAGTGACTCATTATTATTCTCCATTGCAGGGTTGGAAATTAGCACCAGCCCCCAGCCAAATACTGGTAAAATATGCAAGTGGCTTCACTCACCAGCCAAAAAAACAATGGTAATTAATTTGGTGGTTGGTCAATTTTGGAATCCACCACCCACTGTGGCATGGGGACAAAAAAACCAACCCTGCTCCATTGTCTTCATTATTTGTCTTTTTATTCAAACATGTCCATCCTAGTTTCCAAGATGTATCTCATAGTCCAAAGTGACATCTTCAAATTAATCAATTTTTGTTCATGAAATTGTACGAGGTACAATTTTAAAATGTTGTATGGCTTCTGACTTTATAAAAAAGTGGTTTCTGTAACTGTGCATGTCTGCACAAACTAATGTCTTGTTTTGTCTCACCAACAGTCCAATATCTAAAGATATTCAGTTTGCGATGATCATCTCATTGAACACATAATTGGACAAAGAATGTTTTGGCATTGTGTAACCTCAACCTAAGGACCAGAACCGTAACTTTTTTGAGTAGCTAGAAAAATCCTCTTCAATGGCATGCTTTATCCAAAACATAGCATTGCGAAGTTGTCAAGCTTCAAGTCAACATTTAATGAGAGCTCTCAAGTGCGTAACATCGGAGTTCTTCGCGTTCAGAAGGGTGTGTTTTGTCTCTCCCATCATATATTGTAACATATATTGTAAAATGATTACAACTGTAATGTAGCTGATAAATGTATGTGATGTTTTTCGATTTTTTTCAAATTTTTACTACTGCAATCCCAGGAGCAACTGACTCCCAAATGTTTTTATTTGCAAAGTATTAAAAATAATAAATCCCTCAAAAATGATCGCACAACCTCCAGGCTGAGGATCAGTTTTTTTTTTTTTTTTTTTTTTGCAATATGATGTCTGGTAAATTCATGAGAAATTGTCAACATAATCAACTCTGTGAAATCGTACTAAAAAAAATGCTAACCCCACATTAGCAGCCTGGTCCAGTCTCGCTTGCTGTCACCAGTTTTATTTGCAATGTCTAGGGAGCCCAAAGCTGCGCATACCGCATTATGTGTTCATTAGAGTTCCCCCCTACAGAAAATCCCTCCATATCAATCCCAATTTGGGGCCCATTTGTCTCGGACTGGTGCCGGTTAACAGGCACTGACTGACACAGAGGGATGGCGCATTATTGCATTATTTGAGGGAGCACATGAGGCATAGTTTAGGAGCGTCTAATCCATAGCTGTATCGAGGGATTTAGAGGTGAGCAGGGGGTAACACACAGATAGAGCAACACCTGCACGCACGCACGCACGCACTGACTGACACAAACTCAGTTCAACACAGTTCATAAAACACGCAACTGACAAACATGCACTTTTCAACCTCTTGTATCGGCTTTGACATGGCTCTATTTGTGGTTTTATAGATGCACGGTGTGTGGTTTTCTATCTTTATTGGGTATATTTATCTGTGACACCAGTTCTTGGCAGGACGTAGGCTGACATCTAAAGCCATAATGTTTTAGCGCCCTTGGCTCCCTCCATGCAGTTGCCGATGTCGGGATGACAAATCCTGAGCTATACTGTATGTCACATAGCTCTGCCTACACTGTACAATTGTTCTCTATACAGCGTATACAGATTGCTTGAATGTATGTTACACACCCCTTGATTTTTGTGCATTTCCATCATGCGCCAACCCCAAATCCCTTTCTTTGCTTTCTTCGCCAACATCATCAGTCTTTCTTTATGAATTAGCCTCGGGCTTCTTGCTCCCTGTGTGTCTATATCCCTGTTGTGACTCAGTCGACTCCTCCTGTCTCTGTACTCATATCCTCAGATCTGTGCAGATTGGCTGTCCCATACTAATCTATATCATTCGAGGCTGCAACCTCCCACACTTCCTTCTGTCCTCATCTCTTCTTCTATCCTTCTATCCACACTCATCCACCCCTCCTCCAGCCGACTTTGCTCCACAGTAAGAACAGATATGAAATGGGAATGATAACCAAGCATTGATGTATGAATGGTGAACTGGTGACATCAGGTTATTAATTATTTGAAGTACTGTTCCCTAGGGCTGCATGATATGACCTAAAATCAAAATCCCGATTAATTGCACATTTTACCTCGATAACGATAATTTAATTTTTTTTGTGATTCGACGACGGACACTGCGTTTTCTTAATTTTAGGGCTGTCAATCGATTAAAAAATGTAATCGAATTAAGTACATACTCTGTGATTAATTTATCTAAATTAATCGCCTACATAATTAACGGTGCCTGAACCGATACTTTTTAATAAAGTTAAAAAAAAAAGAAAAAAAAGAAAGGTACTAAACAACAGTTGGCGACATTAAAGAACTTGTTTATTACTAAGGCCATATGGTCAAAATTAAATGATTTAATAATAATGTAATCACTATAACAATAACTTATTTCACTAGTAAATTGCTGTTGAACGACAAAAACAACCACCAGATGGGAAAAGGACATTTAATAATAACTTCGAATGCACCACGAGGCTGTAAATTACCAGTTTCATTGTCTGTGTTTTTCCGACGTCGGCAGCTACAGATTGTTACCAAGCCCCGAAGAAGAGTGCCGAGTCTAAAAGCCACCATGGGCTTAGCGGATAGGGGTGGTACTGCACCCCATGGCCCAGAAAGACTTCAGAGACTTTGCATGGCGAAAGAAACGTCTATATTTCAGCGGATAATTTGTTTCTGGGTATATCAACTTACCAGCCCGAACACTGAAAGGGTCCTTGTTTAAAACGTTACGTTTTTAACATTTTTAACATTCACTAGAAGCAAATCCAGAATTATTAAATTTGGCATGATGAACGCGCATAGTGGACGCGAGCAGAGCCGCGGGACTGTGCCCGCCTGCTCACATAACTGTTCTCCTGAGCTCATGTAGCTAGCTGTAATAATGGATATAGCTAATGGTTGTAATTCACCATGTGTTCTATGAATACGTCCATGGTATTATCTTATGAAGTTATGATACATCCGAGGGATGTATGTAGCTATGCTCTAAAGCCTGTCAGCTACGTGGATGTAACGTCATTAGCGTTTCCCAAACTGGCGGGCTATCGGCTAGCTAGCTAGTTGCTAACATCAGGGGTAGCTAGCATGGCTGTATTAAGATCTATGCATAGCTAGTTATATGCCTATATAACATTACTACAGACATAGTGATTACATCGCCTTGGTTCTCTCTTATGATACATCCAAGGGCTGTATGCTGTAAAGCTTGTAACGTGGATGAGAGCTGAAGCCATGAACGATCGGGAACAACGAAAACACAGTGTTTAACGTTAGTGAATATTTTAGACAATGAAAACGGCGAGTTCATGAGTTCGCCACTTGTATGAGACACGAGAGAGAAGCTCATGAACGCGCATGTTGCTACGACAACGCAAACAAATTGTTGCTAGTGCGCATGCCTATCGTGAGCCAACCAGCGTTATGGGCCAACAGTGCGGAAGAGCCGAGCTCCTGTTTGCTTTATGCGCTTTTGAGCACTCTCATTGGAACGTACGGGGGATTCCCGCCGAACACTGTATCCAGTTCTCTTAATACATCCATGATTGTTACACCCCGGTGTTGAATCCTCTACAGTAAAACACAGTCAAACTTTACACCGTTTAGCGTTAGCTGTCAGCATTTTAACCGTTTTTAATCCAGCTACTAGCTAGCGGTAGGCTAACGTTAGCTGCTGTTGAGTATAGTGTTAACTAGCAAGCGGTAGGCTAACGTTAGCTGCTGTTGAGTATAGTGTTAACTAGCTAGCGGTAGGCTAACGTTAGCTGCTGTTGAGTATAGTGTTAACTAGCTAGCGGTAGGCTAACGTTAGCTGCTGTTGAGTATAGTGTTAACTAGCATCACGTGCAGTGGTATTTGTGTTGCCTGTATCGTCTGTTTCAGAGCATCAGAGAGAAATGCAGACATATCAGTGGCTCCAGATTTCGGTACTCAACCCTATTCAGGAAGAAGATTTTTACAAGTAAATGTTCCAATCAATGATCCAGGCAGCACATTCTTGCCTCCCTCCTTCATTTTACAGTCCAATGGTGGCTAGAACGGCTCCAGGTCAAACGTCAATATGGAATGGATTAATCTGCGTTATTTTTTTTAACGCGTTCTTTTTTCTCTGATTAATTAATCGAAATGAACGTTATTTTGACAGCCCTACTTAATTTATCTGTGTAAAGTTTTAAAAAACGTCTTTTGCATGATAAAAATGTAAATAGGCTATACAATCTATTTCTTAACTGCTAATTAACTTGTTAGTCCTAACTTTGAACCAGCGAGTTGCGTTTTAAGCTCCTCTTTTTTTCTGCTTCTGGAGAGCTACGTGACACAGGAAACTATGTTCATGAGGACCGGCGAGTTAAATCGGCCGTCCGGGAGTATACCAGGCAGACACACAGCTGACAACCTGCAGGTGGAGGCGCTGGAGACCGACTCGGATATACACGCTGCGGGCCGCTGTGGACCTGTGTCAGTCCCGCAAGCAGTTTCAGGAAAGTGGCTGCATGTGTCCGACAATGCACAGAACATCAACACCCCTACAAGCCTACAGCTGTCCGCGGACACGGAGTGAGGAAAGTGTATCAGAGCCTCCCAGACCGGTGAACTCATGTGTTTAAAACAGCCACCATGCGGCAGTAATACAATACATTTATGTCGTTGGAAGAGTCATTGGAAATCGGTCCATTCTGTCTTATGTGTCGCATAAAGAGAAGTCTTGTCAAATGTTTGAATAAATGCTCTTCTCACAAGTCTTAACTGATTGCCGTCAATCAGTTGGGAGCAGCCGACTGTTTCTCCCTGTTGGTGCATTCAAGGATGCTCCAGTCACTTGAGATTTACTGGCAAAAATCCAACTTTTATGCAAGAAACTCTCAAATTCACATTAACCTTCACAAGATATTATTGTTTGCAAGTTTGTCCTCCTTTGCTGGATTTTCAGATGACATATTCCTATACAAAATAGAAATAACTGGTATCACTGCAGTATCCTTACCAAATGTCATAGTACCTAGTTTTATTTGCATTAAAATGGAGCAATTTTGTACCCCTTCCTTTTCTTTTCTTGTGGCATTTTGCAGCCCTCGCTGCACCACTGAAATCTAAATATCAGTGAGTTGCCCAGTACCCACAGCGAAACACTCACACTATGATCAGTCATGCAAACTCAAAGTGGGAGTTTTTTAACTAAATATTTCCCATCTGTTTCAGAGAAAACAAAAACAATCAATTCATGCCTTTTTTTTTTTTTAAACTTCTCAATATTTAAATAGATACAACCGATGAGTGCAAATGCCACTATTTTGCCATTAAAGGTCCCATGGCATGAAAATTTCACTTTGAGGTTTTTTAACATTAATATGAGTTCCCCCAGCCTGCCTATGGTCCCCCAGTGGCTAGAAATGGCGATAGGTGTAAACCGAGCCCTGGGTATCCTGCTCTGCCTTTGAGAAAATGAAAGCTCAGATGGGCCGATCTGAAAGCTTGCTCCTTATGAGGTCATAAGGGGAAAGGTGACCTCCCCTTTCTCTGCTTTGCCCGCCCAGAGAATTTGGCCCACCCATAAGAGAGAGACATCATGGCTTTCAAACAGGCAAAGCAAAGAGTATAGAAGTAACAAGAAGTGAAACTCAATAGAATGTTGTGTTGCGTTCAATCCAAGATGGTGGAGCTGCACTCTTTAGAACTTAACACACCCATGACTGAGCTGCAGCTTGCAATGGAACATTCTAAAGAGTGCAGCTCCACCATCTTGGACTGAACGCAACACAACGTTCCATTGAGTTTCACCTCTTGTTACTTCTATACTCTTTGAGCAAAGTGGCAGTTGGTCAAGGCCGCACCCCCACCCTCCACCTTGCCCCCCCCCCTCTCTCCTCCTCAATAGCATTTAAAGCTACAGACACAGAAATGGCACATCCTAAGGAAAGCTCATTGTGGGACTGGCTCTAGTGGCTGTAATTCTGCACCAAGGCTGAATTTCGGGAAAGAGACTTCAGATACAGTATTAGGGGACCACTAAGGCCTATATAAAAGAGACTTCAGATACAGTATTAGGGGACCACTAAGGTCTATATAAAAGAGACTTCAGATACAGTATTAGGGGACCACTAAGGTCTATATAAAAGAGACTTCAGATAGAGTATTAGGGGACCACTAAGGCCTATATAAAAGAGACTTCAGATACAGTATTAGGGGACCACTAAGGTCTATATAAAAGAGACTTCAGATACAATATTAGGGGACCACTAAGGCCTATATAAAAGAGACTTCAGATACAGTATTAGGGGACCACTAAGGTCTATATAAAAGAGACTTCAGATACAGTATTAGGGGACCACTAAGGTCTATATAAAAGAGACGTCTGATACAGTATTAGGGGACCACTAAGGCCTATATAAAAGAATCCAAAAAGCAGCATGTCATAGGACCTTTAAAGACAGTTTAGTATAACTGATATGCTTGCAGGTTAATGTGTGAGTCACTTTTAGTATTGAAATGTCTGTTACTTCAGAACAGAAGGGAGGAACCCTTCTCTAAGAGGGGCAGTGTTGCTATCATTAACGTCAACTGATAACGGAATGGAGGACGGAGGCGAAGAGAAGGGAAAAAAACAAACAAAAAAACAGCCTTAATCAGGGTCATTGGAGCCAGAAATAACAAATGAGCCAACACACCTTTACATAATGAGCCCGAGATTAGACTGAGAGACGAAAACAGGACCAGTCACCTCTACAGTGTCAGAGAGAGAAATGAAGAGGGTTACATGAGGAGCGACGATGGGAGGGGGAAATACGATGAGATGAGTAATATAAAGAGGAGGAGAGGGATTAGGATGGGTTACATGTGGAGAGGAGGAAGATGGAAGACACAAAAAGAAAGATGACTGACGCATATTCTTTTCTGTTTTTTTTTTGGGATGCATGACATATCGTTTGTTTCTTTTAAACATTTTTATTATTTTATATGTGACAAACATTTAATAGTTACAATCGCATCAACCCCCACCCCCCTCAACCCCCTTATTGCAGCATGAAAAAAAAAAAAAAATGAAAACTATTACCGGCACTAAACCTATTGACAAGGAATAGTTAAAAAGCTGACAAATAATTACAAACTTATAAATAATAAGTGAAATGAAATAATGTAGTAGAGTAGACACATTGAAAAATAATAAATAAACAAAACAATTAAATATATGAAATCTAGCAACTGTCACAGGCGTAGTATCATAGTTTACAGCACACTTTCATATAAGAATTACATATTTATTTATTTTCCCTTATCACCCTTCCATTGCCCCCTCAAGGTCACCATTTTTAAACCTACGTTGTGTAATTTTTTGAGTAGATCTTTTAGCAAAAAACCCTTTCATTTGTTCTTTCACAAATATGTGCTCATTCATGTGTAATTACTTCCACCAACTAATCAAAGTATTCTCGTAAGCGTAGAATCTGCCATTCAGAATACATACGAGCGAGTTGCTCGAATGACGGCCGCCATGTTGCGCCTCCATCTTTAAAATAAGTTAGCCAAAGAAGGACATACCTCCGCCTTTCACGCTTTTACACTCAGTGGCACCGTGACGAATGCCAGGGGGAGGTTACTCGCCAGGGAAGCAAAAAAGGGAATTAAAACGACAACGTGACAGGCAAAGCAACAAGACCAAAGTTAATATTGGAGTGGCTAGAACAGCTGCGTGTAAACGATGGAGATGCTAAGAGCTAATTTCGGGTTCGGCCACCGTAGCAGTTAAAACGCGATCGGAATGGGAGGGGCTAGAAAGTAATATTCAGTTGGTTGTCATATACAATTTCACCGCTAGATGCGATAAATTCTTACACCATGTAGCTTTAACAAATATATCGGCAATGTTAGTGATTTTTCTTATACATCGGCATCGATTCGATGAGGAAAAGTGGTCCGATGTGAACAACCGATGATTATTTCTGTCTAGCTGCTGTCGTGTGTTTCAGTTTTTCTTTTCTTTTTTGGTTACGTTTGTGACGCCGCACAGGATTTACATGCTGAAGATGAACATACTGTGGATGTTTTTCACGGTGAAAAACAATAAGACTCACAAATTGTACTATGCAGTACTTGCAAAGTCAAAGTAAAGCTTGGAGGACGGCGTGTAAAATCCTTCAACACCACTGATTTGATCACTCATATGAAGAACCGCCATCCAGAAGTTCACTAGCTGCTATGTGAATTGTTGACTGCTAAACAGCATCTCTTTTTGATAAAATCCATTCGTCATGAACAGGACAGTAACACAGTTTATTCAAAAGAAATATTTGTACCTTTTTAATCCTATCTCATAACTGTCTGACTCTGCAAATGATTAATCTGATTCCGGGATTGGTCCGTTGCTGCCGGAAATTCCGCCAGATGTCACTCTTTTCGGCTGGATGTCCGTTACCTTCCGCTTCCTTTGTGTTGGCGTTCTAAACTCTGGTGGATTTCTGAGGACTATGGTTAACTGCTCCTCAGATCTCTGCAGGGTAAATCCAGACAGCTAGCTAGACTATCTGTCCAATCTGAGTTTTCTGTTGCACGACTAAAACAACTTTTGAACGTACACGTTCCACCAAAACAAGTTCCTTCCAGAGCCTATTTTGCAGCAGCACCGTGGCTCTGTCTGGTGCTTAGCACCGCCCAAGACGATTGTGATTGGTTTAAAGAAATGCCAATAAACCAGAGCATGTTTTTCTCCCATCCCGGAATGCTGTATGGACTAGCCAGACCCTCCTCCGCAGCGCTGTGGAGGAAGGTCTGGCAAAGCGAGACCAAATACAACTGGATAGTGGCAACACAGCTAATAATAATATGCTCAATGGTGGACTTCACCAGAGTTGAACTTGAGGGGGAATCTGTGGGATTCCATTGAGGTGGATTGGTTACACTGTGAAAGTTTGATGTTTTTAAATGCTGTTTTGATTGGGACTGAAATCTCACATGTGGAACAGCAACAAAACTCAGAATAGTCATGCAGAATGTTTCTTTGGTAAATGCTGCATGTATTTTTATTTATTTATAGTTTGTGTAGTGTTAAAGGTCTCCTAACTTTACCACTAAAGAACCTTGTGAGTGGAGTTCAGGATGACATGCAGACAGAACTAGGCCAGTCAGTCTGGGTGACAGGATAGAGGGTGGAGGGATGGAGTGGAGGAAGGGGAGGGCGGGTGGAAAACAATGCTGTGGCTAGCTGCCCTGATCACGGTGTCACCCTCAGAGGCATTTGCCGATGGAAACTGAGTCGCTCAGAAAACGGATTGACGTCCAGCCACCCGTGGATGGCATTGGCGCAGGCGCACATGTGTACGGACACACACAGATGCACACATGCAGGCTTGCACACTGTGATGCTGCACCCAAACTGACTCTGTACATATCTTACCTTCTCTTGCCCTAGGGCTGGGTACCGAATTTGATGCGTTTTAGGCACCAAGCAAATTGCCTCCTTAGTATCGAGTATCGAAAAATGCCTCGTCATTCAATACCAAATTTCAATACCTAATGGGCAAATCACAGCGTCAGTGAGCCAATAAGCAGGCAGCGTGCTTCTACCAAGATATAATGTTTGTGATTGGCTGTCTTAACGTTACACGTCGTAGAGACACGCAGGAAAAACTCTGAAAAATAAATAAAAAGATGTGTGCCGTAATGTATTTTCTTTTTGTCAAATTGGATTATATAAAATTGGTATCGGAAACAGTATCGTAAAGGAATTGGTATCTGTACTGGTATTGAAACGTTTTGAACGATAGCCAGCCCTATCTTGCCCTCTCTGTCCCTCTTTGTTTCTTTGTCTCTCTCTCCTTGGCAGCTCTGTTCTCCCTTCTGGCACTCTTTGCACCATGTCTTGGCCCGCCTCTGCCGAGTGATGTCTTCATTGCAATTGACCAGGGTCTGTTTCTCTCTACACCCCCTCTAAACCAAATCTCGCCTCCATAGTCCATACCAGTTTCCATCCTCTACTTGCTTGTTGAAACTGTGTCCTTTGTAAGCTGCCAGGCTTTTTTTTCCCACAGTCTAGTGGACTGTCTGCCTCGGCGCTGGCCCAATGTGTGATTTAAAGAGGCGGTGTTGTCGCTGGAGATTGTGGGGCGACTTCCAGACTAGGTGGCTTGGTTTTGAAAAGAGGGAGAGGGTGAGGGATGCCCTTGGGTGGGGAGTTGGGAAAAGATAGCAGTGGTGCAGTAAGAGGAAAGGACAAGGAGAGTGAGAGAGATAATTACGTTATTTAACAGCTCAGGAAACTGCAATACGTCAGTGATAGGTGTGTGTGTGTGTGTGTGTGTGTGTGTGTGTGGGTGTGGGAAATCCTGCAGGGTTTTCTCGTTTCCTGCCAGGCCAGCAGAAACGGCGAGGGAGAGACCAGTAGCAGGTCTGTCTACAATCACGGAATCCCACTATCATTTCACATTTGCCTTCTCAGGGAAACGCTGACTGCTCCGGGGGCTGAGGCACTGTTGCTCTGCTGTCATCTTAGTTTAATTCAAAACTTGTATCACAAATGGGAGAGACATTATTCTATATTTTTACTATTTGCAGCAGTGTGGTCAGTTTCTTCACCAGTCTAGTGTTACCGATACAATATAACTCCACGCTTTCTGTGTAAGAGAGCCAGATTTATCGGATTGAATTGTTTTTGTGGTGCTGGCACAGGAAGATGACTACACCTCACTTAATCCTGCCAGCAGAGCTCTAATTGGATTGGTTGTTTTTCCAACAAGGAAACAGTCGTCAACGAGCACAACACCAAACATATTGTAATTGCTGGGGAAAAAAAGGGGGAGAATCAGGCAATTAGGTTTTTAGCATACACAAATTAGATTGATTGAGGAGAAATCAATGTTTAGACTACAGTGCTATAATGTGTTGGATCTTTTCAGATACATAGTTCATAATAAATGAGCTACGTGTGCTTTTTATATTTTCTATATTATCTTAAAAATACATCGTCATCAAAATTGGCAGGACATTGATTAGTTCATGTCCTTCTTGTATTGACACTAATGGTGTCATCATGACTTAATTAAACTCATTATTGGGAAAGATTAAAATGTAGACGTCTGCTACTGTCCAATAATTAGTGATGGATGGATGGATGGATGGATGGATGGAAGAAAGCGAGATATAAGATACATGCTTTTGGCTTGATGTGATCCAGTGATGTGTTTTCACCGTGTCACTACATCTTTGGTCAAAAGGCAGATGAAGATGTTGCCATGCTGCCAGTTTATCGCCAGTTATCGCAGCCTGGGCGTTAACAAATTCCTCCTCACGGACCAGTGTTTGAACAGAGACCAACAGAGAAGGTATGGAGAGATGTTAAATGAAGTCATTAAGGGGAAATACCAGCACTCCCCAGCACTCATTGCTGTAATTCTGCATGCAGGGTAAATTCATTCGTATCACTATGAAAAGGATCTTATTTTTATAGTAGTTTTGGTCGTCTTTTATATCCGTAAAAAAAGAGTTAGCCTTGCTACATGCAACATGCTCACAGTGACGATGCTAACATGCTGATGTTAAGCCTGTATTTAGTTTAGCATGTTAGCATGCAAACATTTGTTAATTAGCACAAAACACAAAGTACAGCTATGGGTGATGGGAATGTGTGGTGCTGGAGGGAAAGTCAAGGGGAGCACCAAGGCAGGAATCCCTATCTGGGGACCACGAATGTCTGTACAAAATGACATGGCAATCCATAAAAGAGTTATTGAGATATTTCAGTCTGGACCAAAGTGGTGGACCGACCTATGAACAGACTGACTAGCATGGCTTAAAATAATGGACTCACCAGGGAAATGCATCATGCATTGCGTCATAGACCGACGTGGTTCAACTTTG
The DNA here is from genome assembly GCF_008315115.2 of Sander lucioperca. Taxonomy (NCBI): domain Eukaryota; kingdom Metazoa; phylum Chordata; class Actinopteri; order Perciformes; family Percidae; genus Sander; species Sander lucioperca. The sequence goes on from NC_050181.1 coordinate 29,031,562, forward strand.
ACCTACCCTGTTTGCTGCAGTCTTGCAATTGGGAAGATTTTGGTTAACTCTTGTAGTTTTACCTCCGAAAAAAAGTGGTTCAGATAATCTGCCCAAACTGTTGGCGTGTTCACAACCTGTCTGATCTGACTACTAGCTCCTTGCTCTATTGTGCTTGACTGTGTTCTGTATTTGATGGTGTGTTTGTGTGACTGACTGACTGACTGCGTTTTTTTTTTTTTAAAAGACGTGCGGAGGACGTGACGGCAGTGACGCACGTTTCCGACTGACCGACTCCGACAGTGTCACGGCATCTATACGTCCTTGTCGTAGCAGAAAGCACAGCTCTGCCTACCTCGCTTAGTTTGTCTCTTTAAGCCAACATCACATCAGAGAAGGCTGGGGTGGGGAGGAAGAGTAGGCGGGTGGAGTTGGGTTGGGGAAGCACCCCAGCTCTGACCCAGCCTGGCCTGGTCCGGTCCGGTACCAGAGGAGGGATGAAGAGAATAGGAGGGGCGACTTTGAATCGCTGATATCGAAGGAGGGATCAGAGTGACAGAGGGGGAGGAGAAAAGGGAGGGAGAAAGAAGAGCAAAGGGGAGGGTTTAGGGAAAGAGAGAAAGAGAGAGAAAAAGAGTGCGCAAGGGAGTTTGTGTGTGTGTGTGAGAGAAAAAGAGAGAGGGAGGGAGGGAGGGAGGGAGGGAGAGACAGAGAGAGCATGTGAAGCATGCTGCCAGCACTCGCTCGGTAATGCACTGTGAACAAGCAAGAGAGGGAGTTACACACACACACACACACACACACACACACACACACACACACACACACACACACTGACATACGTACATGCTGCCTTTGTCACACACCCTCACACCCGTATACTTTCACACTGTGTCGCTCCTTCACACACACACACACACACACACACTCACACACACACACACACACACACACACACACACACACACACACACACTCACTCACACGTGTGCGCACACACACACACTTTCCCTGTCTCTCTCACACACACAGATACACACACACACACACACACACACACACACACACACACGGACACACACACACACACACACACACACACACACATACATGGACACACACTGTCCAGCTGGACTCAACAGAACCAGACCGGCTACTGTCACCCACCGGTGGAGACTCGCATGAGCAGCGGCAATACAGCATCTACCGTAAGGCATGGCTACCTGGCAGCCCCCCCCCGCCCCCCACCTAATTCCCCTTCACCTCATCTCCTCTCCCTCCTTCCCTCTCTCCCTCGGTCTCGCTCCATTCATTCACCCCCTCGTTCTCCCAGCTGTGAGGCGGCGTGCGTGGCTGAAGGACACAGCGCTGCGCTCTTCTGTGGTGTAGCGCGCTGCCGACAGAGTTGGAGAGCCCGATCCGACAGGGGGGATAGATAGACTCACTGCACTCCCTCCCTTTCTCCCTCTCCCCTCGTTCTTTCTGTGTCCCTGTCTGTCTCTCTATCCCCGCGCTCTCTCGTTCATGAATGTCACCTCTATCTCTGGGAGACGCTGGATTTCTCAAGCCCCCTGTCTTTTTTTTCTTTTCTTTCTCCCCCTTCTTCTTTCAGGGTGCGGGTGAACGCAAAGGGTGATGCCAGGAGAGCTTGAAAGACAGTGAGGAAACTGCACTCCGTCCATCCGCACCCCCCTTCATCCTCGTCCCAACGTGCAGAGCTGACACCTCAGGTCGGACAGGTCTCTACTTCTTGTTCTTCTCCTACTTCTCCTGCTCTGACGTTGTTTCGGATGGAGGCATTTTAAAGGTGATGGACCGAAAGAAAAGGAGCAGTGTCACTCCTGTTATTTTGGAGAGTTGACATTCGGGCATTTTTTTCGTCCCACTGAATAGGTTCAGGCGTCTGATCCGCAGGATTGAGCAGGTTAAGAGGACTAAACGTGATTTTTCTTTTTTTTTCTTTCTTTTTTTAAATTTTTTTCTCTTCTTGGGTCTGGTTTCATCATGCAGCGAATGGTTCCGTGGATGAATCCTTTCAGACAGGGTTGAGTCGAACTTCATTGGAGCTCCAGGAGGAGGGTGCGGGCACGCTCGGATTGGGACGGAGGCACCAGGGCACATTGCTGGGCTAGCACTGCACTGTTTTTTAGGTGGATAACAACATAACTTGTCCCAACAGAGGAACAGTGACGTATTAAGGCTTCACCTGAACCTCACTCGCAACCAGAAAACGGGACAACTAGAAGGACATTTAAAGGCAAACGCCCATCGCTCAGAACCTCAACAAGAGCCAGTTTTCAGTTTTGGGGTGGGCCTTTGAGGGATCCACCTTCATTTCCGCCACCTCCTCCTCGTTTGCTGCCTTTCTCCCCGCTGCTTTGGTCCATCCTCAGAAGCCCCCTCCACCCCCTCCTCAGCTCTGCACCCCTCCCTCAGCGGTGCTCCGTCGCCCTGGGTGAGCGGGCAGGGGGGTGGCCCACGGTACCCCCCGACACCTGGGCGCCACCAAGCCGCCAGTGGCTGGTGAGGTGGCGGCAGGGTCAGCGCTGGGAAGATGGCCGCTCTCGCCAGCTCCCTCATTCGCCAGCGCAGGGAGGTCAAGGACCCCCAGGCAAACCGGCAGATCGCCAGCAAGCGCAAGCCCTGCCCAAAGAGCAACAAGTCGCTCTGCCAGAAGCAAATCCTCATATTAATATCGAAGGTTCGACTATGTGGCAGTCGAGGGAGAAAAATGGAAAAAAGACCAGGTGAGTTCCCCCGCAGGGCTTCCTCTCAAACTCTCCTGTTTTTTTTTTCCTTCCTCTGTCCTACACCCTGTTCATCTTCTCTTCCTCTTTGCATTTCCTGCCTGTACTGGATAACTGGATTTTGATGGTTGACTTGCCAGACTACAGAATAATCCTCAACTGTAAAGCCTCAATACAGAACATCCCCAGCCTGTAATTTGTAGTGCAGGACTTAATCTGAATCTGGGAAAACATCCCAGCCCATCTTCCTGCTAGCCGTGCACAACATGTCCTGTATTTATGGTTGTACAGGAGACGGGACAGGGTCAAATCCAGCTTAATGCCCACCGATTTGTACCCCTGACCAGAGGCATAACCTAGCCTGGTGTTGTGACTGTTGTGACGACTCTGTCGAGGCGCATGTCAACACATCCACACGCTGGTAATCTGCAGGCACACAGCGAACTTGGCTCATACATACGGTGATTTACTGTGATATAAAAATGTCAAGAGGCGCCTCATTTGCAATTCTGGGGGCCATTACTCTCCCTGTGCTTCCCTCAAGGCAAGTGAAACACAGAATGGCCTAATTTGTCTTGTGTGTATGTATGTTAAATGTAATTGCAAAATGATTCATTTGAAGCTAAAGGAGACACTGTATATGTGCGATGAGTGTGTCTATTTGACATTACAAGCCAAAAATTAAGTAAGGAATACTTCTTAGTGTCGATACCATTTCTTAAAGAGGTCAAAATGCCGAGGCCTTACAATAATATGGGGTTTGAGAGGTTCTGTGGTTGTGGTGAAACCTTTTGAATATGCATTTCTAAATTTAGTTAAGGAGAGGCGGGACTGAACAGTAAAAACGCACACACACACCAGTGGAGCTGGCCATTTGTCCACAAACTTTTGTAGGTCAGCCCAATTTGGTGCCAATTTTGAAATTATATTAGTAGTATTAGTTTATTAAAAGCTTTATAGAGTAAAGCTTTTTTTGGAAGTTCTATAGTCTTCCCCTCACTTTTAGTAGTCTTCTTAGCTTTTTTGATTGGTAACTACAACAGTTTGTTCCCCTGTCTTTCCAGTTTTTTAAGGTAAACACTATTTTACATACAACTTGGATCACTCTATACATATGTGTGCATCTACATGTGAGCTTGTCCTCACCTGTGTGTGTGTGTGTGTGTGTGTGTGTGTGTGTGTGTGTGTGTGTGTGTGTGTGTGTGTTCTTGTTTAACTATATTCGTGGGGTCCAAAAACCGGGAATACTTGTGGGGTCTGGACAGCTTTGTGGGGCCAAAATGCTGAACCCCACAACTTTAAAGGGCTGTTTGAGGGTTAAGACTTGGTTTTAGGATTAGGGTTAGAATTAGGTTATGGTTAGGGTGAGGGTAAGGGTTAAGGTTAGGCATTTAGTTGTGATGGTTAAGGTTAGGGTAAGGGGCTAGGGAATGCATTATGTCAATGACGGGTCCCCACAAAGATAGTGCCACACACTGTGTGTGTGTGTGTCAATTTCCTCACATCTACCTCCCTGCACTTCCATGCACAGAATGTGTGTGCGCTGTTCCGCTTTGTGCGAGCGTGCTTGCGTGCCCTGTGATATTTATTACCTCAGTGTGCCAAGTTCATCATGGTAATTACGTGGGGTACCTCTAACGTGGGAAGCAGCATCTGCCATCGAGGCGGCTGCTCTCTATATTGTAACTACGGTAGTAAAGTATGTTGGACAGGTCGTGGCAGTGCCAGCTCTTAGGGAGAAAGGCCACGCGTGCGCCATGCCCATTGTTTGAAGCCATTTCCACCCCGATGGCTTCGGTGCTGCTCCCACTCGGATGGATTTATTATGGTAATTGTTGGGACGAGGCATGGGGGCTGTGGTTAGAGACGCATTACCAGTTTTCATCATTTCAAGGTGTGATTTACAGGGGATAAGGACCCTGTGTGGCAGTGTGTGTCTTCATCATTCTCTACGTGTGTGTGTGTGTGTGTGTGTGTGTGTGTGTGTGTGTGTGTGTGGGCAGCATAGGGAGGACACTACTGACCTCTGGCCGTGTGTGTGTGTGTGTGTGGCTGGTGTATGAGAGTGTGTCATCATGTGCGAGTTCCCTACCTCCTTTGCTGAGCTTCAGCCCGAGGCCACAGTTGACCCCTGGTCAGCAATAAACGCCTAGAATATTCCTGAGCCGTAGCTGCCTCCTCTTCCTCCTCCTGGCAGCACTTGAGAGCAGCCTGCTTACAGCTTGCATTCACTTTGCCTCCAACTGGCTTCTATTGTTTCCACTGGCATCATTTTGGCTGCTATTGGCTTATTCTGCCTCCTGTGGCTTACAGTCTCTTGCATTGTCTTGTATTTTGGTTGATTCCCATTTTTTTTCCTAATGGCTTCCATTGTCACATTGGTTTCCTTTGACTCTGGTAACCTTCTCTTGGCTTCTGTTGACTTTTGTCAAGCACAAACATTTTAAGCATTTTAAGGAGCAAAGGGCCGCAGGTCGGAATTGAACCTGCGGCCGCTGTGGCAAGTACTGAGCATCTGTACATGGGGCGCACACTCAAACAGGTGTGTGTGTGTGTGTGTGTGTGTGTGTGTGTGTCCCAAAATTTTCATTTCTCATAATCACACGCTTGAAAATAAAAAAACATGGACGTTAACATTCTAGTCACCCCAGGCTTATAAACACAAATTCCAAACAGATTTCACTACAGACAACTGATAACTGTACGACATATTACAGCATCAGTACTTGTACAGGCTTATAATTTAATAATGCAAGGTAAACACCACATTTTTACTGTGATACACAGGGACAGGGTGTCAGTTATTATGGTATTATGGATGCAGCCATTAACCATCATTATTATGTTTGCATCTAGCTTGAATGTCAAATGACGTCCACGTCGACACGTGCAGTCTTACCCAAGTCAGTGATTGTTTTTGCCACCGTTCCCAGGCAGGCGGAGAAACACTCCACAGCACCAACGCAATATGATCCCCCTCAGGTTGCCTGCATCGTGGAAAGTGTCACCAGAAATCCAATGGGGAATTGGCAACTTTCTGGGTCAGCGGTGTAACATCAGACATGTACATGTTGTAAGATCATCGGTCCTGTGGCTTTATTGTTTGTTTTTTCCCATTGTGGTTGTTCACTTACAATATCTGCCATAGGTGAAACTAGCCTACCCATATCAGAGTAGAGTTATTCTACTCTGTGTTCAGTTCTACCTTAAAATTATAATCAGGAGCAGGTAGGGGCAATACATAGCTGGTTACTCTGTATGAGAATGATGTCACGTTTTTTTTGGGTCAAATTTGTACTAGTCCACTTTCTACTTCTACTCCGCTACATTTCAGAGAGAAATATTGTACTTTTTACTAGACTAAATTAAAGGGGAACTATGCCGTTTTTTCATTGGAATGGTTATATGACTTTTTTTCCCGAGTTGAATGGTGGTCGTCTCGCTTCCGGCCTCAGCGTCAGGAAGTATGGCGTGATATCAGGTCTCGCGATGTAACGAATTGCTTCACGGCACTGCACACATACACCCATTCAGGAACCGGCTAACAAGGTAGTGAGGGAGTTTTTCACACTATCGTCATGGCTGAGCCGGCAAAAAAGAAGCAGAAAGCTAGGAAAGCATTGTCGGAGGAACAGAGAAAGAGGAAACGGCAGACTGACCGAGCGAGGAATCGGACGCGAGTAAACTGAGCATCAGAGCTGCCAAATATCTATTTTCCAGTTTTCTAAAATGTGAGGATTTTTCTGCATTGAGTACTTTTACTTTTAATACTTTTAAGTACATTGTCCTGATGGTACTTTCACTTCAGTAACATTTTCAATGCAGGAGTTTTACTTGTAACAGAGTATTTTTACAGTTTGTTATTAGTACTTTTACTGAAGTAAAGGATGGGAATACTTCTTCCACCACTGCTTCTTTGGAGGAACTATCCTAATATGTTTTTAAATATCAGTGGTAGCTTGTAACTTTATTTTTGACTTAATATGTTGGGATTTCACTGGTAAATGTCAGAATGTTCTGGCTTCACCTGCAAGCTCGATTAGAAACGACTTAAAGACTGGGGATCTTTCCATCCACCTGTGCATTTTGTGTGTGTATATGGTTGTGTGTTTGTGTGTCCTCAAACATTTGCTACCTGCTTTTAAGTGACGGATGCGGAGGAGTGACGTGACGTTTGTGTGTCCCGGCCTGACCCACATACCTTCCATCGCCTTACTTCCTCTCTTACAATGTCACCCCCCATCTCTCCCCACTCTGTCACCTCTACACACACGCACACACACACCCTCTAACCCTCACCTTACCCATACTAATGATGCCCCAGCACTACAGCCCACTCAGCTTATAACAAGGTCAGCTTGCCCTGCACAAACACTCACAAGCAAGCTAGCCTTAGTGGACACACATATACACAAGTACTTATATCTATAATTACACACACTTGCACAAATACAAACATAAAACCCACACCTAGGCACAGTCGGACTAACAAATCAACACAAACACGTGATGAGATTTCATGATAATTTGAGCAGTGAGTATGGGAGAGAGATAATTTCGCCCTGGCTTTGCACGTGTGTGCATTTGTGTGCGATAAGCGTGTGTGTGTGTGGGACTGATATGATCTAATGAGGACGTTAAGCCGCCTATTGGATATCAAAGGGAAACCAAAATAGCTTGTGTTCGTCCTCTGACTGCCGGCCGGAGCGGCTGTGGAAGCCCTCCTCTATTCTGTTAACAGGATAGAATAACACTCGGGGTTGTTACCGCAGCACGGGGCAAGTGTTCATCCAGCCACTGCAGGTGTGTGTGTGTGTGTGTGTGTGTGTGTGTGTGTGTGTGTGTGTGTGCAGGAGAAAATATGTGTGCGTTTGTGTCCGAAACAAATAAATGACAGTAGTTGGCACTTGCACCTCAGCGTGTGTGTGGGCTTGTTTAACTATATTCGTGGGGTCCAGTATACTTGTGGGGTCCCGACAGCTTTGTGGGGCCAAAATGCTGGACCCCACAAGTTTAAAGGGCTGTTTGAGGGTTAAGACTTGGTTGTAGGATTAGGGATAGAATTAGTTTATGGTGAGGGTTAAGGTTAGGCATTTAGTTGTGATGGTTAAGGTTAGGGTAAGGGGCTAGGGATGCATTATGTCAATGATGGGTCCCCACAAAGATAGTGCCACAAACCTGTGTGTGTGTGTGTGTTGCTCATTTTTGTGCCGTGATTCATCAGGTCACATGAGCTCCTCTCATTAACACACACTGATTTATCAATAATGTGCGGCAGCGTTTGGAGAGCACACATTGAACTGGGGGCGATTTACTGCCTCAAAGGCTGGACACTGGACAGGCTACACCAGGGAGGACTATATTTTCTCTCTCTCTCTCTCTCTCTCTCTCTCTCTCTCTCTCTCTCTCTCTCTCTCTCAGCTTTCAGCTTTCTCCCTCTTCTTTCCTCTCAATCCATCCTCCTACAGGCTTTCTCCTCCCCCCTTTCTCCCACACAGCCTCGATTCTCTCCCCCCCCCATCCACACCACTCACTTATCTTCTCAAGGGCATCTGGCTTTCTTATAACTGTCTCTCTCCCTCTTCGCTCGCTGTATTTCCCCCACGGTGTCTAATCATGTTGTCTTTGGGCCAGGCAGTTAGTCACTGGATGCTTCAATGGCACAGATAATGTAGGTATTGTGCTGCCGTGTTACGCAACCCATGGTTCTATTGTTGATGGATCAGGAGCGAGTGTGATGCTCGTTGTATTTAGGGAACTCTAATCGTTCAGATTTGGAGTTTGTTGGCTATTGTTCTCCTTCCCTCTTGGTGTACGCAGCTTCATGTTGCTATGGAGTTATCAAGGGTGTAGGTTTGGTTAGGGAGAAAATTATATTATCTAACACATACACATTATGATGAAATTGGTCATTCTATTTTCCTTAATAGTCTGACAAATTGCTGTGTTATTAATATAGTAACACCACTGACAGCTGCAGCTAACGCTGGATGGAAACTGAACTGAATAATCCTGATTTTTAACCCGGAATACTTTTGGAATCGGGCTGAATCTTTGCAAGATTGTCGTTGGATGCTTAGTTTTAGGGGACTGGGGGATGATGCCTGATTAATTGCCTGTACGATCAACGATCTGGTTGTCAAATGATCGGATGGATTTCCAGAATTTTCAAAATTTTGGTCGGCCATCGGCCTTGCAGTTTGAGCAGTTTCGCTCGGTCTGCTTTTCCACACGGCTGCAGCTGACCAAAGATCTGTTATAAGATCTCTCCTGAGCTCGTTTGACTGAAGTGGTATTTTACATGTTGTGGCTACTGTTGTCTTGAGACTTTGCCTAAACAGACATGAAACTCCACAGCAGAACAGACAAACCATACTGTCTACATCTTCCTCGATTATTGAACGATTATTTTACATTTTTTTTCTTATACTGTAAATATGTTCACGGTTATTTTTTCTAATGAAAGAGTGCATAATCCTATCTTTGTGATTCTAAAATAAGGAAACAACACACAGATAGCAATTAATGCTTATTTATTAAATATTTCAAACAACTGAACTGAAATCTACAACAGTAGATTTTACAATGAAATAAAAACGTCTTATAAAAAAGTAATTTAAGTTTTAATGTAAAAAAAAAAAAAGTTTCCTAAAAATGTAGAAAATAAATAATAAATGTCCATCATAAGATTAACGGGAACCTGTGGTTAACTGTCTTTTCGGAGTTAAACTCCACAAGCGTGTCCTGCGGTTCGCCGGCCGTCTCTCTCACACACACACACACACACACACACACACACACACACACACACACACACACACACACACACACACACACACACACACACACACACACACACATAGACGTCCACAGCGCTGCAGGCAGAGGCGGGGTCTGTTCAGAGTATAATAAAGCCCCGTCTGTGTTGAGCAAAACAGTACGTGAAGTATTAGCATCATTTGTTGTTCTTGACCGTTGCCGTGCTTGCGTCGCTCCCTTACCCCTCCTACCAGTCCCTATGGCCACTTGGCCAGAGGGAATGCAAACGGGAAAAAAGATTTTGGGGGAGAGTAGTTCTTAGAACTGCTTAGAAGTGTACTTTTCCTCTAAAAAGTACAAGTACTATCCGATCGGAAAGCACCTATGGTCGCAGACTGGACGGGGCGGAGTCACGTGACTACACACGCGGCGGCCGTAAAATGTTTTAAGGGGAAAGTACATTAACACACAGTGGGCGGCTGCGGAAATATTAATAGGATCAAAAGACCGAAATAACCGACTTGGTAAAATTACGTCGTTTATAGGCTCTGAATTTCGGTTACGATTATTTTTCGATTAATCATCCAGCCCTAATATATATATATATATATATATAATTATTTTTTTTGCTTAGGGCTCATCCTTTTTGTAGATTTGCACAAAGTAATGCTGTCTTTCTCTTCTTTTTTTACATTAAGGACAAAGCAGTAGTAGTACAAGATTAATACAAATGTACAGTGTCAGTACAGTGCACAGCATAAGACTGCATGACTCCATGATGCAGCGTTAAAGAGCGAGCCTGTTGTTTTTGCTCCGCCTACCCTCTGTGATGGACCAACAACTGCAGGGTGATGGAAAATGCATCTGTGCTGCGTTCTGGCTGCGTTCCGGTTTTGTTCCGTCCTCCACCACGCGCCATACCACACCGGGAGCGTCTCAGAAGCGGAGCGTCTTGCTGCCCGACTCGCAGATTATACTGTCTCTACAAGTACTTTACAGAACAATCACATGTTTATTAAGCTAGTATCTACCTTCTACTCCATGCACTCCTGTAATTAAACTCCATGCCTTCTCTTTTTTGGCGTTGTCCTTATAAAAAAGGATCTGTGATGTCTTCTTTTGTTTTTCCACCTCAAAGATGAATGTCTCGTCATCCGTGGTGTTGGAGAGGAGACATATATTGGGGGGTCCGCTTGTAATTTTTCACGGGAATGTCGCCGCAGACACCCAGTGTGTAATACAGGCTTTCATCAGTGGGCTGTAGGCTCAAACACCATTTGGGTTACCTCATTCAGCGATTGATAGGACATTTATTTAAATGACTTATTTTTTTAGAAAAAGGGCTGAAATGGCGCACACTGACTAGCACATTACAGCTCCTCTTAAGATCTCTCAAAGCTTGATGCGACCCCTGGTGAACATTTCAAACATATTCATCCTAAAGACAGTGAAAATCATCAATTAAAGCTTACATCTTTTACTATTGAATGCTAAAAAAAACCCCAGAACTAACGCTTTTAATGCCTCATTCATTCTGTTTCCTCTATCCATTCATATACAAACTGCCCATGAACGTGTATACTGTAGTACCACTCACATACCAATTGCTGAGGAATAATGCAGCAATTTGACATGTTCGAAAAAGTAGATCAAAGGAGTGAAAGCCAACCAGAAATCAGTTCAGAGAGTTAAAAGATGCTCCCTCCTTTTTGAAGGAGGAGGCAGACGTGAACAGCTGTTCAGTAAAACACACTAAATAAACCTGCTACAAGCCAATGGGCATTTAAAATTGCTTCATTACATCGTTGTTTCCGAAAGGATGATCATGAAAGCAATTTTACAATATTCTCACTGTGGAGGTCCACCCGACTACACATAAAGATGTCTCACATGTTATCATTTTACACCCCCCCTCTCCCCCCCAGCTCTGCTCCCCCTCTGACCCTGCACTGCCCCTTTAGTGCCACGTTTTCTGTAGCATCCACTGATAACAAACAGCAGGCAGAGATTTGATCACATATCTCCCATGAGGAGTTTTTTTTTGGAGACAATAATATCTAACATCCCCAATGGAAATCATCTTGTAGTCCCAAGAACTGCCTTAATACTTTGAGTAGGGCCGACTCTTAGATCTTTTGCACATTAGCTACAGACATCCAACCGTCCCCCATCCATCACCGGAAAGACATATCGCCACGTGCTTCAAAGCGTGCAGCGGACGGCCTCCGTTGTTTCGTAACAGGTTCCGCCCTCTGTCTCTGCCAGCGTGCCAGATGTTGTGTATGAAATGGTGCCCGGAATAAATGATTTGGAGATGCTAACATTTGGCCTGTGCGATGATCAATGTGGGCTTTCAGTGCCGCCCCTCCCAACCAATTGATTTATGGAGCGGTACACCATTTGTTTTGATGCGGAGCTTTTTTTTTTGAACGGGCATCAATCATCATTATCAGACAAAATAGAATATTTCCGGTGCCTGTGCCTGATTATTTGTCTGTGTGTGTCTTTCCTGTCCTGTACTTCAGTGTGGGCTAAAAGTTTGCTCCTGTGTGTTCTGAACTGTGTGTGTGTGTGTGTGTGTGTGTGAGAGAGAGTGCTAGTGAGGACATGTTGGGCTTACGAAGGCGGCAGTGTGCCCTGGTAGGAATGAGGCAAGCCGCTCGGGCTCGGTATGGCGCATTCTTGGCATGGCACAGCACTGAGAACACCAAAGTGCAATGAGAGCAGGGCAATGATGCCGAAGGGGTTTAAGTTCAGAATACTTTGCTCTTCAGATGACCGCCAGCTGAGAGGCACACACCCACAGTGAAGCATGTCTGCATGCATGCAAATATGCTGGCATTTAGCTACAGGAGCACTCGACATCTTATTTTTGCATCAGACAATTTCCGCTCCGCTGGGATTCACCGTCTTGAGAGCCCAAGTAACAAATGACCGGCAAGCGTCGAGTCAGCATCTCCCCTCCACCACCCCACCCCCCCCCCCCCTTCCACAACTCCCACCACCAACTCAACCTTGCTTTTCTCAATGTCAACCCCCACACACACACACACACACACACACACACACACACACACACACACACACACAAACACAGCGTACTGTCCCTTTAATCAATGCCGATAGTTAAATCACAATATTAACATGCTGAGGACAGTAAAGCCAGCATTAGCATTTTTGTATGCTATCAATTTGCCGCATGGTTTGTGTGGAGAGCTGACGTGTGTCACATCACATGGACATTGCGGTTTTAGGGAGACACACACACACACACACACACACACACACACACACACACACACACACACACACACACACACACACCAACAGAGAGCATGAAAGCCTTCTGGCTAGATCCCAAACAAGACATAGAGGCGTGCTAAGGCACAGAGAGATCCACAATGGCACTGAACACACACACACACACACACACACACACACACACACACACACACACACACACACACACACACACACACACACACACACACACACACGAACGTCCTGCGTGAAGACTGACCTCTCTCTCAGCTTAACCACCGTGTCTCTGTGACACTTTCTATTGAAATAAAGCACATTAACTCATGTCATTTTATCCAACTCTCTCTCTCTCTCTCTCTCTCTCTCTCTCTCTCTCTCTCTCTCTCTCTCTCTCTCTCTCTCTTTGTGTGTGTGCGCATGTGTTTACCTCTCACTCCGACACACGCGTCACCTCAAACCCTTCCAACCTGCCGTCCTGTGATGGCGAGAATAAACTGGCCTTTTGGGAAAAGCCCTCTGTGTGTGCATGCTTTCCTGCTTGTGTCTGTATCTGATTACGTTTTAATTTACTTTGATCACAGAGACTGTGGCACCCAAGGGTGGTGTAGAATTTACTGACAGGTGCTGTGTGGACCAAGAGATCAGCACAGCCAACGCCGAACTCTGAATTCTCATTGACTGAATATTATTTCACTTCTAACATAGAGGGGATAGAGAAGATAAAGTAAAGCAATTATTATTTGACTGAAATTCTAGGTCTCCAGTAGAATACAAATTCTTTGTCGTTGAAGATCATTAGCTTCTGGCAGCTGTAAAAGTGAATGTTTTTGTTAGTTTTAATCTAAGTCTAAACCTGCCACTGAAATACTCTTAATGTTTTTTATTTACAACTGTCCTATTACTTTAAAAGGCCGTTTCACCCAAATTACAAAGAAACATATTTTCCCACCTAGGTTTTCATAGGGACTATTTTCTTCCAAAGTTTGTGTTCTGGCTTTTTAGATAAACATAAGTTTAGAAACAGACTTTCTACAAGTGACAGAGATGATTTCAGTACTGACCCTTTCAACATATATTTGCAGATGTGATGAAATGACCTCTTCTCTTCTCAGTCTATCTCTCGTCTTTCGTCATCACCTCTCTACCATTCCTCCCTTTCCCGTCTTTCCTCCACTTGTCGTCCTCTCTTGCTTACATGCACACAGAGCACTTAAACATGCTTGCTGCATTTACTGTACTTAAAAGTGCTGTTGACACGTCAGTACATGACTAACGCTGAATAATGTAACTTGCCTGCGTCTATAGACTGACAGCAGAGGCGAGTGTTTCGACCCTATAGAGATAATGTTACTGCATATGTAACATTCCAGGCATTCACATAATGCACATGCACACAATCTGCATATTCACATGCAAACGCTGCTGGATTGTTTTGAAGAGTAATGTGGCAAATCACACAGACAGGCATGCACTTTACATTTGCTCCCTTGTTCACACTGATGTACACAAACACACACACACACACACACACACACACACACACACACACACACACACACACACACACACACACACACACACACACACACACACACACACACACACACACAGATGGTAAAGGGGGAACGGTGCACACACAGCTGCGATCTATACTGTATCAACCCCCTTCAAGGCTATGGTGTGTGCTCAAAAGCACATGTGTAGATATTGACTCCGGACCTACAGCACATACAGTTGTGTTCAGAATAATAGCAGTGTTTAAAAAAGTGAATCATGCTAAAAATCCTTAGAATAGCTTTTAATTCCATAATATCAATGCATTGGGAACACTGCACATTCAATTCCAAATCAAAACATGACCAAAATTGATCAAGTTTGTGTTATACCTTTACAGAAAGTGAAGAAAAAGGAATATTAGGCTGTTCAAAAAAAATGTCTCAAGGCTTTGCTTTATCACTGCACTAATATTTAGTTGCATAACCATTATTTCAGAGAACTGCTTCACATCTGTGTTGCATGGAGTCGATCAACTTCTGGAACCTGTGAACAGGTATTCCAGCCCAGGACCATTGAACTACATTCCACAGTTCCTCTGCATTACTGGGTGGGTTTTGCCTCAGAAACAGCATTTTGATGTCACCCCACAAGTTTTCTATGGGATTGAGGTCTGGGGATTGGGCTGGCCACTCCCTAACATCAATCTTTGCTCGCTTACTGGTGTGTTTTGGGTCATTGTCTTGTTGACCCATTTCAAAAGGCATTTCCTCTTCAGCGTAAGGCAACATGACCTCTTCAAGTATTTTGATGTATTGAAACTGATCCATGATCCCTGGTATGCGATAAATAGGCCCAACACCACAGTATGAGAAACATCCCCATAATATGATTTTTGCACCACCATGCTTTACTGTCTTCACAGTGTAGTGTGGCTTGAATTCAGTGCATGGGGGTCGTCGGACAAACTGTCTGCGGCCCCTAGACCCAAAAAGAACAATTTTGCTCTTATCTGTCCACAGAATGTTGCCCCATTTCTCCTTTGGCCAGTCAATGTGTCCTTTGGCAAATTTCAACCCATTCAGTACATGTCTTTTTTTCAGCAATGGGACTTTGCGGGGGCTTCTAGCTGATAGCTTTGCTTCACATAGCCTTCTTCTGATCGTAACAATACTCACAGGTAACTTTAAGTCTTCTTTGATTTTCCTGGAGCTGATCATTGGTTGAGCCTTTGCCATTTTGGCTATTCTTCAATCCATTCGAATGGTAGTTGACAGTTTTTTCCCACGTCGTTCAGACTTTGGATGCCATTTCAAGGCATTTGAAATCATTTTGGCTGAGCAGCCTATAATTTTCTGCACTTCTTTATATGTTTTCCCCTCTCCAATCAACGTTTTAATCAAAGTCCGCTGTTCCTCAGAGCAATGTCTAGAACGACCCATTTTGCTGAGTATTTCAGTGTGAAATGCACTATAACCAGCATGCACAACATTTACTTCCTTCCTTCCTTAAATATGGGCCATAATTGACACCTGTTTCTTCACAGAATCAATCACATCACTAATTGAACACAACACTGCTGTTATTTTGAACATGCCCCTTTCAATTACAGATTCAATTACACAGAATGAGCAGCATGCATGTCATGACTGTTGGGTCTGTTGGTTTTCTATGACTCTACAACACTTACTAGTAAATTATTTGCCATGTAGAAATATCACTTGTACCAAAAAATTTGATTTATGAGGTTAGTGATGTTGGACTGCTATTATTTTGAACACAACTGTACATAAGTATTTGGCATGTGTTTGCTCCCTTTAAAAAAATAAACAAGTCAGAAACATTGTGAATTCCCAAGTGTGTGTGTCTAACAACGACGTCATGTTAGAAAGCACAGCCGAAACGATTTGTCATAAACTAAGTAACACTAGTGTTAGCCACGATGCTAATGGCATTGATAACCAAACCAAACGGTGCTATTTCTAATATTTTTGTCATTTAAAAGCCGCCTGTTTCTTGCAGATTGTCACGTTACTGAGATTCCAGCTGTTAGAAGGTAATATATGAAGTCAAAGCTAACTCTGACAGCTGTAGGGCAGCTAACATTAACTTTAGCTGTCTCCATGAAGCTCCCATAACTCGCGACGCAAGAACGAGCTAACTAATAACATAAGCATTTTGGCTTGGTGGATGTCGATTTTAAAGTCAGCCCTTGTGTGTGTGTGTGTGGGTGGGACCTTGCTGATTGCAGCACCCTGTCTACCTGTGTGTTGTTGGCCCTGTGGTGCTTAAGCACAGGTGCCTGACGCGTCCTTCATTTTAATGTCCCATCAATCTGTAGCTGGAGATAAGCCAGAGCAGCCAGAGCGCACGCAACCTCCTCTGGCAAAGTAAACACATCGTTAAAGGCTGCGACATATCGCGAAAGACACTCAGATTTGAGCAACTCAGAGATTTGAATTGCAAGAAAATATCAGTAGGAATGTTGGAAATTATTTCCTTGCATTTGTTTTAAATTCAACAAGAAAATTGTAGTATTTCAGCAGAATACTGAAAGAAATGCAGAACTGAGTACACCTCAATATCTGTTTATTAATCTCAAGCAATATCGTAACATTATCGCATATTTTCCTCATATCGTGCAGCCCTACTGCTTACATAATGTAAGGAGAACCTCTTTTAAAACTGGGGCTTTACCTCTGCCATTGGATGATTCATCATGCAATTAGACTCTGCAGAGAGGGAGGGAGGGAACGACAAGAGAAAGAGCTGTTCCTTGAGCCGAGCACCAAGTCTTTGTTAAAACTATTGGTAAGAGCCATCGACGGCAAAACGCGGCACAAACTGTTAATCAACCTGCCACACTGCTTTATCTCTTTAGTTCTGTCAAAGCAGTAACCTATTCAAATCTAGTCAATGCAAACAAAATGCAACCACGATTATGGGGGAATCAAACTAACTAAAGAGTTGTAGCAGGCCAACCTCCCCGCAACATATGACCATATACAGTTAATGAACATTTATTTAAATGGAAACTGTAAAATAGTAAACTGAATATCTTTGAGTTGTGGACATCATCTCGGGCTTTGGGAAACACTGATCGACATTTTTTTTTATACAATATTCTGATATTTTAGAGACCACTGGGACCAATTATTCGAAAAAATAATCGGCAGATTAATCGACAGTGAAAATAATCGTTAGTTTCAGCCCATGTATTGGGTGCATGCATCGTTTTCTGTGAATCTCTGGGGCATGGGTATACTATATCTAGAATCCTGCCAGCAGTATCAATGCAATTTACCATACGCTGTATAGAAATGTGGAGGGGTCTAATGAACAAATTGAACTTCAAGTGTTTATTACCACAAGGAATCTGTGGCTTCTAGATATGTATATATATATTTAATTTTTTTCCATGAATTGATATTGATAGTTCTACTGTATGTATTTCTCTTGCTGCACAGCACTTGACGGATGTGATCTCAACTGCCTTTCCTCACGATGAAAGTCCTGTAGGTTGGCGGGGGAGTCAGTTAAAATAACTTCCATCCATTTGTGTCAAATTCTGAAGCTAACAGTTTCATGCTGGATATGTGACTCACACCCAGCAGGCAGACAGATAGGCGGTGGAGCACTGCTTGAAATCTTTGCAAGTTTAGATGTCGCAAGCCCCCTTAAGGGCCATTGGGCCATGAAGGACAGCCATTTCACAGATATTTATCATCATTATTTTTGAAACCATTTCAGCTTTATTAGACGATTTGAAGTGGTAAGTGATGGCATAGAGCGGCGGCCGGGTGCTCACTTTCACAAAGGTCACACGACCGATTCAAGCCCATGATGCCGTCTACCGTGATGACTCCTATCTACCCAACATCTATCGCTCCGTGCTTTAATTCATGTTCCATGCACAAATGGACACATTAACAAATATAGCCATGTTCAGTGTGTTTCGTGAAATCCATATCAGGACTTGCTGGAAATGGAGGGCAAAAGCATAAAATCCTTATAATGAAACCAGACGATATAACTTATTCAACTCCTGTTTTCATCACAAATTCATGTCATACTTTTAAACCAAGGCTCATTATTTCACCATGTCTTACTGCCGAAGATCTCATTCTCTCCTTAAGACACTACTTACATCAGACGTTAATGTTCCATACTGTATAGTGCAGCATATTTCAGTGAAAATATAGATTACGTATTGTTCAAAAGTATCTATGTTGAAGGTGGCACATGGATCCTAGCTTGAAGATGGACGTGGGAAGATAACGGTGACAGAGACGTAGAGCTACTCGGTAGCTGAAATTGGAAGTGACAGAGAACAAGCTGAATTCAGAGAGCCGAATCCCAATTAGAAAGCTCCATCACCGATTCCTACCGCAAAGTATTTGATTTGTGTGATTCTTGTACTGTTTCACGGCTCATGTTCCTCCTGCGAGCTGCTTGGCCCAGGATGGACTAACCTCAGGACGGACTCTGCCAAAGCCTCAGCTGTTCGCTCCGCAGAACACAGACTTTGTGGCAGGACGCCATCTTAGCACCCCGGCACTGACAGAGACAGGGAGCCAGAGAGAGATTAATCTATTGCTTTCATCCATCAGTTTAAATTGCTTTCAGGAAGGCTACCTTCACTATTTTGCGCTTGCATCAAATATCATCTTCATCTGGGCGCCCGGATAGCTCAGTTGGTAGAGCGGGCGCCCATATATAGAGGTTTACTCCTCGACGCAGCGGGCCCAGGTTAGACGCCGACCTGCGGCCCTTTGCTGCGTGTCATTCCCCCCCCCCCCCCAATTTCTTAAGCTGTCCTGTCAATAAAGGCCTAAAAAAAGAATATGCCCAAAACATAATCTTAAAAATAAATAAATAAATAAATATATATATATATATATATATATATATATAAATAGGATCATCTTCATCCTATTTTTTTTTTTTTTATTTTGTCAGTCCATTCACTTCCATTAGTTTTCAGGTCTGTTCAGGCCAAGCTTAAATGGATACTTTAATACTTAATACTGATTTTAAACCAGCTCTGTGTCATCTTTGTGTGGGCAGTGTGTTTAGATGGTGTGTTTGGCTTCCTCCCGTGGTGCCATTGCACGATCCAGCGCATTTTGGGCGGACCTCTGCAGTGAAGTGTGCGGTGCGCATGGCACATGAATTTCAATTTAGTTTTCAATTCAGTTTTACTTATACTGTGAGATAACAGACGTTATCTAACCCCTGAACATATTGAATGCAGTGCGATTTGATATTAAATCCCAAGCGCTATAAGCTACAACAATATAACAGTGGGCTTACCTATCCATAGGTGTGTAAGATGAGCAAACACTAACATATAGGGAGCGCCACAAGTGCAGTAGCCTCAACGCCACCGAATTGCTGCCAACATCTAGGATTTGTTCTGCGAATAGCAATTAAGAAACAATTGACATAGCTAGCTAGTTACTAGGGCTGCAGCTATCGACTGTTTTAGTAGTATCGGGTATTCTACTGATTATTCCTTCCTAAACTCAACCCATTTAGTGCATTTAAGTGCCACATTACGTTCTTGGTTCTGTCTCTGGAGATGCTGACTGCTCTCCTCCCAGCGAAGTAGTAATCTCCTAGCGTCAGGGTGGGAGACAAAGAGACCGCAGAGTGGGCTAGTTTGTGGTCAGATGAACAGTAAATTCATAAAATCCAGTGCCCTATGTCGCAATTTCCCACACTACCATAGTTGTCATATTTCACGGAGATGGACCTTCAGTCAACGGCTTTATCAACTCAAATTGAGCCAGTTCTAGGCCCAGCGCCGGGGTCAGAGCGGGCTGCTGGCCAGCGGCAGCACTGGGTCTAACCTGATCTGGCAGGGGAGTTGGAGCGGCCCGCAGTGAGAGCGTTGTTCGACAGTCATCCGTGCCAGACACAGTTTGCTGTCATAAAGTCATGAGATCTTTAATAACCGAGTTACTTGAGTTTCCTGAGGAACGTTTTAGCCCTACTAGTTACCTTGCTACATCCAATAAAACAATAACCACATAAAAAGTGACGAGTGTGGATGAGACTGACGCAGCTGTACAGGTTGTTATAAATTAACACACAGAAATGACTCTAAAGGGCAATTTTTTTGTTTTCAACCTGGACCCTATTACCCCAGGCATTTGTGTCTAATAGACTGATATGAATAAACGATTTTTGTCACTGAAAATGACCACTGACAGGCTCAGATTGTTATTAAAAGTGTGCGACAACATTATCGATCTCACGAGGTGGCGTCTTGTCTGAAGACAGCGGCGTGGGGTGTAACGTGGGTCTGGGGAAGGGCGTTTCTGGGAGTTTATTTTTTTGGAGTGCGGAAATTATAGGCCTGGGTCATCTAAAAGATTTTCTGTGCCGTGGCTTAATATTGAAATGATTTTGACAATGTGGATGAGGTCATCAATTCGCCTATTTCAATCAGTCTATTGGACACAAATGCATGGGGAAAATAGGGTCCAGGTTGAAAATGACTTTGCGGTTTGTGATTTACATAAAAAAACCTCCACAGAATTCTATTTACACAACTATTTGCAATGTTTCTTAGTTTGTACAAGAACGTTTAGTATGAAAACAGAAATGGTTTTTATTATATATATATATATATATATATATATATATATATATATATATATATATATATATATATATATATATATATATATATATATTATATAAGTGTGTGTGTGTGTAAATAATTCACATCAGACCTTTTCACCAAATGTGTGTTGTGAAGTGAAGCACCCCCCCCCACACACACTCCCCCCCTCTCTGTCTCTCTCTCTCTGGGACTAAAAGTGAACTGGGAGATGGTATGATTAGAGCTGACAAGGACAGACTGAAGGTAACCAAGAGGAGGGAGGAGGAGGAGGATGGAGAGAGGAAGAGAGATATAAGTGGGATGCCACAAGTCAGGAGGTCTAGGGAAGAGAAAGACATGCAAATGGTATTATGTCATGCAAGATAGGGGTGGGGGAAAAAATCGATACAGCATAGTATCACGATATTTTCCGTGGCAATACTGTATCGATACACAGACGTCAAGTATTGATTTATTATTATATACTGTATGTGTTGGTCAGTTTGTCCGCTTGACAATCCCATTTTGCAGCAATAAAATAGAAGTGAGATGAGCAAACAGAGGAATCTATATTTTTAGATAAAACGGATGTTGACAAAGTTTCCTTTTGGGGACATCTTTTGAAATTGGGAAAAATTGAATAAATTGCAGTATGTCGCAGAATATTGCAATATGTTTAAAATCGCAGTAATATCGCGATTTGTGACATAAGTATCGTGATGAGATCGTATCGTGAGGCCTCTGGTGATTCCCACCCCCCAATGCTAGATAATGTAGTGTAATCACCTTACATTGTGTTACACGTTTACACTTTTGAGCCTCACTTCACTGAGCATGAATTGGGACAGTTTGGAGTGTTTCAGTGGTCAGACGAAAGTCTATTTTGGCTGCTGCTTGCCATGTCTGGGTTTTGGAGTGTCTCTTTTTCTAAGTGTGAGCGTGTAGGGTTATTGACTTTTTGTCAGCTCTTGTTTTGCAGGGTTTTAGCTTCTAAACAGCGGTTGATCTCAGGACATCTCTATTTGGGTTTGGAGATCTAAAAGCATACCCAGAGCAACAGAATGTGTAATTCCTATCACAACTGTCCTGAGAAAGTTTAGTCCCAATCTTCCAGACCGATCTCATGAAGTGGCGTATGTATGACACGCCAATTCGTATGCCATTTTTGGCGTGTTATCAAGACGCATACTCGCTTTTTAGCGTGTTTATGAACGCCGTTTGGCCTCCATTGACTTACATTACCTTGCGATTGCGTGTGAATTGACGCCGTAGCGAGTAGTATGAAAGGGCGAAAATCCGCGTGGGGAGGATGGGTCAAACACAGGACTTTCACCCAGGAAACAGAGGATCGTTTCCTTCGTGTCCCGTGTGTCACGTTTCCTAAACTCAACCGTCGCTTCCTTCTTTTACTAAACCCAACCCCGTTCTAGTTTTCCTAAATCCAACCGGTTCTTCTTTTCCTAAACCCAACCCGTCCGCTGTATACGGCGCTCAAAATGCATTCAGATAACACGCCACTTGGCTTTAGAAAGTGGCGTGTATGTTTACGCGAAGTCATGATGTCACGTTGAATCTTCCTATGTCTATATGTACTAGGGCTGGATCCCAATATTCAACATTTCGGATATTTGTTCGTTTGGTAGGTATTCGATTTCCAATTTGGGATTTGAATATTGTTTTGTTTTCTTCTCATTTTCCTCCTTCAATACTGTAATTAAGTTGAGACGGATTCAACTTTTGGAGAAACGCAACCCCACGTCACGCTGCGGTGGCCAGTCCTGTAACCAGCGATCAGACGTGCCTGTATGTTATGAGTTGGTGTGAGAGTCCCGTACAGGAAACATTACTGCCTCTATCGCTGCCACAAGACGGTTTTAAACCGCTATGAGGGTAAAAAATTTTTTTAAAATTAAAACGAAAGGCAAGCACTGAACTGCCCGGGGAGTTAGTTTAACAGCTGACTGTTTCCTGCAACAACAAAAGCACAGTCGCTCGGTCTCTTTCCTTTCTCTCTTTCTCCGTGAAATGAAGCTGCCTATAAACGATCTGACGGAAAACGGTAGTTGTGAAATATGAAGTCGACTTATGCTACATTGGGGGGATTAAATAAAACAACAGGACGTCACACGTGGAGCCATTTAGGTGACACTCCCACCGCCGCACAACCCTGTGGCGATCACTTTTGTTGGTCTGGACGTGCCCTGAGTCCTGATCGATATTCGTGGGAAAGTTATGTAGAGAAAAAGGAAATGTTTTGAACTACTTTTACCTTTTTAAAAAAAAATAAAAAATAAAAAAATAAATAAAAGGACTGGCACAGCTCTGCAGGAGCCAATGAGTCAGGTAAGAAAGGGAGGTAAGGAGGAAAGGAAGTAGTAGGACACAGATATGTCTTGGAGAGCCACTGCGCGATGGCGAGATAGGGAAGAGGAAGGAAGAACTAAAAGCAGCCCTAAAATGGCGAGGAAGAGATGGTGTGATAGACAGATTGAAGGATAAAGAGAGGAGGTAGCTGGGTGGAAGCAAGCAGGGAGGTAAGAGGGTCAGGCGCAGCGGAGAGAGAGAGATGGACCGATAGGGGGACGAAGGAAGGAATGGAAAGATGGAGGGAGAAAGATAAATACCAAAAAGTAGCAGGCAAAGGCAAAGAGCGATGGAGGAGAGAGAGAGGGTAGAGATAGTCCTGGGAAAGATGAAGCTGCCAGCAGTGCTCATAATTTAGTCTGAAAAATGCCGCTTATTCAATGGATGTGTCTTTGTAATGAAGATTTCAGTGCTGGGGTGCAGACACACACATATATAAGTTATGTATATAGAGTGTGTGGTTTTAATGTAAATATGTACATAGTGTGTGTGTAAGTAAACTGAAACTGGAGTCTCGGGGCAGTGCCGCCCGGTGCTTTAGAAGATGATAAGCAGACATAATTAAGAGGCCATTAATAAATTTGTTAATGAGCACTCCATGTAACAGAAAGAGCGCCGGGGAGGGAGAGATCATGTGTAATTGTGCGCATGGATGTGTGTGTGAGGCACAGAGGGGGGAGGCCCGCTCACTTTGTGTGCGTCTCTCATATTCCATATCAGGCGTATCTGCTGGCTGAGATAAGTTATCATTGGGAGATATGTCCTGCCTGTGACACATACACACTGTCATCTCCGCTCCATTTGCATAAAGAGGGCTTTTAGCGATGCCCTTGTACCCTCAATGACAGTATTACTCTAGACACACACACACGCACACACACACGCGCGCACACACACACACACACACACACACACACACACACATGCATTCATTATGTATTAGTTGCTTCCCATATAGTTCTGTTTTAATGTAAGGATTAACTCTATTACAATTTGAATTGAAACCTAAATATGTAGCAATATTTGGCCTGTTTAAGCTAAGTTTAGGAATTGAGTTGAAACTATTATTTATTATATTTGAAGACATTTTTTAACTAACAACCGAGTGATCGTCCTCTCTCAGGAGTTTTCAGGAGTCACATTCTACCATTCAAAATTCCATTCATATATCAATAGGGCTGTACCGAGTACCATTTTTTTGAGCTTTGCAGCTTTGGCGTTGGTGATTGCGGCGGCGGGGGAAACCAACGTTTCCGACCGCACCTGAAGGCAGCTTTATTAATAAAAGAGACAAAGCGAGAGATGAAGCGACTGCTTTGTTGTTGCAGGACACAGTCGCCACAAAATCCTGGGCAGTTCATTGCCTGTTTTTTTTTTTTTTTTTTTTTTTAACCTTCATAGTGTGCTTTTCTCCAAAAGTTGAATCGGACTCAACTTTTTGCCGTAGGCATTCAAAACAAACACAAAGCCCTGGCGTTTTTGCCAGACTGTCTGAAGAGTGATGACCTACTGTATGCAGTGTGTGTGAATGAATGCTCAGCCAGCCGGTGCCTCACCTGTATTGGCATTATGCACGGCTGTACTGTCTTTATCTTTATCAAATCGCCTGAAAACGACACCAGACTGCTACAGTAGAACCATACAGACCTCTACACACATCACACTGCTTGCGTCTAGCGGACATTTAGCTAGCAGCTTAATCCCTACAAAACACCACAGTAAATGTCAGCATGCATGCACTTTTAAAAAACAACAACGAATACTGGAATCCCAAAATTGAAAATTGAATACCTGCCCATCGAACGGATATTCAAATATTTGGATCTAGCCCTATAAATCAAGGATTTTAGCTGATAATATTTTTCGAACCAGGGCCTCTGTTATTTTGATCGAGTAGCTTGTAAAATATAAGTTGTGTCAGATTTAGTAGGCTACATCTTTATTTTTTTTGGGGGGCGTTTTAGGCCTTTATTTTGACAGGACAGCTGAAGACATGAAAGGGGAGACGGGGGGGTGGGGGGGGGGGTGACATGCAGCAAAGGGCTGCAGGTCGGAGTCGAACCCGGCCCTGCTGCGTCGAGGAGTAAACCTCTATATATGGGCGCCCGCTCTACCAACTGAGCTAACCGGGCGCCCCTACAGCTATCATTTTGATGTTACGTGACATTGTCCAGTTCATTCGAACTACAGATCCGCTACCCGATCTGGCAAACTTGCATAATGTAATGTAATGGACCATTCCGCTTCCAACCTGTAGGGGGACCAAAGCGGGGAAAAATTACCTACTGTTGCTTTAACGCAAACTCCTTTTTAACGTTTTACAATTTTTTGACGCAAGATTAATGTGCGCGTTGTGCGATTTGGGCTGTTCTGTAGTTTAGGAAATCAGAAAGCGATGCAGCAGTACTGTTGTGGATGGCTAGCAGAAAGCATAAAGTGCTCCGTGATAACATCCAGGGGATCACCAGACCCGCCATCAGCCATCTGGGTCGCCGTGGCAGATTGAAGCGCATCTCCTTCTACTGACAAGTTAAAAATAAAAAAAATCTAACTTTACACTTTTCATTTTGATGTAGTTGTCCCCCAGCTAGAATTAGCATGACTAATAGGCTTAGGGACCGTTCGTTATTTATTTAAGGGGCCACCGGAGGAGGAGTAAAAAGACTTGACCCTCCCCTCGCCAGTAATAATTTTTCTATGACCCTTCAAAATGATTTGAAAAAGTGGCATGACCCTCCCCTTATGTGCTAGTTTGCGCTTAGCAAATATGTACAGATGCCATATGATTTTTTTTACAGCCATGACATACAGGAGTTAACCTCTGCTTTCTCATCTTACGCATCACACTCCTCTGTTATGGTGTGGTAACTAAATGCACACTTCCTGCATTACTGCATTACTTCAAATACTAAGTTCCTCCTCTAGTAAACTAGTATTCATATGAAATAAAACAATAAAACATTGAGACCATTCAGCAAAGGACGCTGGGAAATAACCAATTCAACACTGGTTGTTATGGACTCGTCACTAGGCTTCCTCAGTCATTGTATATTTTAGAACATAGGTGCAGCTGCCGAAGCTGAACATTATATTCCAAAACATTAGGGCTGTCCTCGACTAAAGAAATTCTTAGTCGACTAACACTTATATGATTTTGTCGATTAATCGAGTAGTTGGTGTAATCGACAGAGCTGTGCTCTTTGAGAGGTGGTTAAGACTAGAAAAGCACAATATAAATGTAGTTAATTAACCATCTGTAAAACTGAGTTTCTCCACAATTAATCCTGCAAAAGCACCACTTTAAATTTTGTGCTTACCAGAAATGTGCTCATAAGTTTCTTGGAAATGAGTAATTAAACATGAATAAGCATAAAAAATGACTCATCAACTAAAGAAATCTTAGTCGACTAAGACCAAAACGACCGATTAGTCGACTAATCGACTAAGAGGTGGCAGCCCTACAAAACATACATGTTTATTTTTAAAGCAGATTTTAAATTAAATTGTAACAATTTAACAATTCGCCCTTTATGAAATCCAATCGCGGAACGGCTGTCTTGGAACGCAATAGACAGACGGTGGCGGAATGCCCCAACACTTAAATTCAACTAAAATGTAACAGTGACCAATCAGTGTTGGGACCTACGTTCTGTTGAGATGCCTCTCCAAATGCAGAAACGAAGTTCAATCACACCATAAAACGTTGACACGTTGAGAAAAAAGATCCGTATTTTGCCGTAATCCAATGACACGAAAAAAAAAGTAATCCACAGCGATCAGTAGATCCACAAAAAGGTAAATGACACGGTGTATCCAGCAAGGCCGATAGGAGCGTCACATTCACCAGCCAGCTCCAAACAGGTGAACAAGGCCTCTCCACTTTGCCGTTTAAACAAAGTGGAATAAACGTATAAAAGTCCAAATCTACACAAAAACCGCAATCAATTAGTAAGCTGACATCACATTTATATACATGGCATTTAGGAAACCTTTATTGCAACGTTGTATATGAAATCTGATACACCATTTAGTTGTTTTGTGTTATTTAAGATATTTATAAAATATCTGGTCATGCCAGATATAATTAATTATTCCACTCATTTTTAAACAATGCAATTACCCGTTTCAGCCACCAGGGGGGCAGTGCTCCCTCTGCCCCCCCAGCAAACTCATGGGTCAGACCCATCTGGTAGCGAAGGAGGGCCGAGACTAAGAGCTACGTGAAAAAATATGCACCAAACAAAGCCACTCTGAAATGTTGCTTTTTTTCATGAATACAAAAGTTGGGTGACACCCCACACACACACACACACACACACACACACACACACACACACACACACACACACACACACACACACACACACACACACACAAAAATGTTGGGTGACCCTCCCCTCAACAAAGAATAAAAAGACATGACCCTCCCCTATTTTCCTCCGGTGGTCCATTCCATAAATACCGAATGGTCCCTTATAGATCGTAAATATACTTGGGAGAACATTTTGTTTTTATATCTCTCTACTACTACTACTACTACTACTACTACTACTACTACTCTGCAGTCTCAGAGCACTGTTACAAAAAATGAAGACCAGAGCAAGCTGGAGCTTAATAAAACGTGTCACAATTAAATGAAGCCACATTAAAGTATGCATATGACACAGCAGTATAAACTGGGAGTAACTTATACATATAGCGTACTCCTCCGCCTGCAATATGTCAAGGTAAAGTGAACAGTCCAAGTCTTAAACGCTAGCCTAGAAATCTAGGCGCACCCTAGCGGCAGCAAATGTAATTTGCAGCCAGGGTCGTCTAGCAACTCTCCGTTGCCTTGCGAGCTGGAAAAACCAAACTCTAGTCAGGCCAATCACATCGTGTATAGAGTCGGTGGGCGGGCTTATGGCTGCTGCTGCTGGGAACAGCGGTCTTCTGGAAGACTTGGAGTTCAGCTTTTCTTTGAGAAAAGAACAAAGAATGGCACTGAAGTCATTCTTAAAAAAGGAAGATGTGTTCGGAGTTTTGCCGACCGGATACGGCAAAAGTTTAATCTATCAACTAGCAACTCTGCTACCTTCTTGTTTGCTCTTCCTGGTTGTAGCGCTATCCTATTGCGTGCAGAGGGAATTTGATAGACAACCGTTTATCCCAACATCTTACTACTTAAACGCAGCAGTTTCAAATATTAACCAACACACACACACACACACACACACACACACACACACACACACACACACACACACACACACACACACCCTGAGGGCTGTGTTGTGTTATGTGGGGCTTTCAGCAGAAGTATAAATGTTAGATTAATGTCAGTCAGGGAGCTGGGGAGTGCTTAAGTCAGAGAAGGATATGACATAAGAAGTTGAAGCATGTGTGTGCGGGTTGCAGTTTACATTCGAGCACGTGTGATGTTCAGAAAGGGAACCACTGAAAGGGGAGTAAAGAAGCGGAGAGCTTACCGCTGTCAATTTCTTCTCCCTCCGTGGAGAGAGATTGTTCCCGCTTATACTGCTTCATACTCTGCTACTCCTACTCACACCGTAGCTGCTACTCCTACTCACACCGTAGCTGCCTTGGTTCATAGTGTTTTAAAATGAAAATTGCCATCAGCTTTTGTGGACTAAAATGCGTGGGAAGTTGTTCAGAAGCAGACACACACATAAGACTTAAAAACTTGCGGTGGAAATGGCTTCTCACACTGACATCATGTTTTGTTCAGTGGAATCCATTTAAACAGGGATTGGCATTCAATTTGAGAATACTCAGGTTTAACTTATAGCCTTGGACACTCAAGCAGCTACTCTGTGGAAGCCTGAAGCTACAGCGCCCATGCTGTAATCTGTAATGTCAACATGATGTACAGCCTGGAGGTTGTCCACTGACAATGACTTTGTGGACTCACACGATGTTTGTCTGGATTTATACATCCAGACAAGCTTTTTGCTGTGGTATTGTAATCAATCCAAAAACAGAAGTACTTTTTGTATAACACTGCCAGAGGCCTCCTGCCCTGTGCCAGACCAAAGTCAAATGAATAAATATACACTGATAATGCTAAATGTATCTTGGCAACCTGCCATAAAGGGCCCTTTTAGTATAGAATATTCATGCACCTATTTATTTGTCAGAATACTCTTTATAGCATAGTAATAATCAGTACATAATAAGAATTGTCTTGTTCTGTGTGCCAGTACATGTGTGGATGCTGGTTTTGTGTAACTTACCCAATTGATAAGATATTTAATCCATGAGGCAAGAAACATGAATTAGTGACTGTAATGCTAGGTTTTCGTAGCCTAGAAACAGGACAAATCTGCAAAGTCATGTTTTACTTGCTCTGGCAAATACGTCTGGTCCCCCTTCCCATTTAGACAAATGGACCGGGTAGCAAATTTTTCTTTCTTCCTAGGATAAAGAAGCTCGTTTTGGTACGTGTGGACGTGGCCTGAGAGGTTCCAGACTAATGGTCTGGCGATGTCAGGCTGAGGTTCTCGTGGAAAAGAACATTGTAGAAAGGTTTCCCCTTCACTACAATACAGTTCTCAATGGTGCATGGAGTGGCCATTAAAGGAAATGAACGCCCTTCCATCTCGGCTTCAAAATGTAGCCAAGAGTGTTTGCTATATTAGCATGTTTGGCTAGGCAGCCAGGTGACAGCTATGTTCCGCTTATTGGACCCGTTTCTGCTCAAGCTACAATATGTTTTGGAGTAGAAGCCGTGGGACTAATGAACTCATCCCTTTTACTTAAGCAACAGTATTATTATTATTTAACCTTCTTGTTATTTGTTATCTCATTATAAGCCATTTTGTGGACATCAGGGTCTTCACTCCACCTCCATGACCCACCAGCTGCTAGGTGTTTTATTTGGGGCGTTCCCCCCCCTTTTAATGGATAGGACAGCTGTAGACAGGAAAGGGGGAGAAAGAGAGAGGGGGGGACGGGGGACATGCAGCAAAGTGCCGCGGGTTGGAAGGACTGAGCCTCGATACAACTAGGTGAGTGCTAGGTGGTTGTGGAGCTTTCACTCCCCTTTTTAAATTGAAGCGTGTAATATCCTTTCCATTTCCACCTTCCTCAGCCACTCTGCTATCAAATCCTCCTCCACCCTAAAGGGGCTTTGACTCAACTGTAATTACAACCCCTCACCGCAGCAGTTAGATAGACAAAATGGCTGAGGATTCCCTCCACCGCCTCACCTTCCCTCCAATTAAACCAAAGTGAGAGAAAATGGGGAAAGCTGATCACCTCATTGAAAACCTGCCTCTCCGTCCCCCCCTCTCCTCTCCTCTCCTCACCTCTAGAAGCCATCATTTATGTACACAGTAAATCTCCCCGGACCTCAGAAGGAAGCAATTAGTCCTGTTTTGCCTGTTGCGTCACAGTAATCATGGCTTTACGTGTTGGCGTTGGTTGCCAAATCCTTTGCCTACTCCTCCTTTAAACAGCCGTTAAGTCGGCCACTAAAGAATCTCTGGCTCTTGAGGATTTTGGAAGATGATCTTAAGTAAGCCCCGGTTAAGTCATCCCCGTTGGGAAGCATCTGCTCTTCTCAAGGGTCCACAAAGGCAGAGACTTGCTGCCACTCCCATGATGCTCTCTGTACGTGGCCTTAACCTCTGACTGTAAAGATGGGTAAAAGGAAGGAGGATTTTTACAGTGGGCTCAATGAAGTACTTGTAGTTTAGTAAAATGGTATTTTTTTTTATTCATTGTAAAAAGGGGGTTTAGTTAGGGATGTCCTGATCAGCTTTTTGGACCCCACGATCCGATTTTTTTTTAAAATATTGAATATCTGCCAATAGAGTCATGATCCGACACTTAGTAGTAGCTCAAATAGTAATATTGGGCAGACTATAAGAAAACTGTGATTATGAGACCCCTCTCTTTTTTTCCAATGATTTGGAAATGATTTAAAGATCGTCAAGGGGACAAGATAGAAGTCCTCATCTGCGAAGCCCTTTCTAAAACGTGAAACGTAAAACACTTCTGTGAAGGCAGCATGTGAACCCCCACATATCAGTCACACACACACACACACACACACACACACACACACACACACACACACACACACACACACACACTCAAGAAACTCACCTGTCAGGATGTTGAAGGACTATTCTTTTTAAGCTCCTCGGTGTAACACTGGGTGACACCAGTAATTTAGTTTTGCTTTTTGACAGCTGATTATTTCCTCCCTGGCAGCGGAACACGTTACACCAGCTGTCAGAAAGACCTGCGTGTTAAACCGGGCTAACGGAGCACTTTTAAGGCTGACTAACTTCAAAAGACTATAAACAAACTCAAAGAGAATGTGCTGGCCTCGCGTTGAGCCTACAAACAACCCACAATCGATGCTTTCTGTTACACTGCTTTTCTCACGTTGATGTTATCAATACTTAAATGTCACTGCAGCGGCTTTTGACAGCAGCATTTGCTATGTATTACAATCATTTACCTAGATTTAGATTTGGTGAGAAGGTTGTACAGTAAAATGTCACAAAACAATGATTTGGATGTATTTATTTTAAACCTCTGACTCCTGTCAGATGTGTGCGTTGGCCTGTGTCTAACTGCCTGAGCCAGCACGCTCAGACTTTATGTAGAGCAATGTTGATGGGGGAGTGTAGTTGATTGTCAGACTTCACTTCATCACAGTAGCAATGACGTGTGTGCATGCTCGTATGGTTTTATATTATTATTATTATTAGGGATGTCCCGATCAGGTTTTTTTGCCATAGAGTCCGAGTCATTTGATTTTGAGTATCTACTGATACCGAGTCCCGATCCAATACTTCTATAATATATAAAAAAAAATAAAGAAGAGCGAAAAAACAGATCCAGGATGTTCCTTATTTTTTATTTAATTCACCTTATTTTAACATTCAACAACTCTGTTAACAAACAGAGGACTTCTGTGAGGTAGCTTGAACAATCAAGTAATAACATACATTCTTCACTTTTGGACTTTAGTGCAACAGTAAATATAAAAAAAAAGTCTAATATAAAAACAAATAGCACCTCAACTTAAAATACCCGGCAGGCATGTAAACAAATATAAAAATAAAAGTGCCACAGTGTTTGCAAAGCCAGTAATGTGCTTTTAGGAACTGCACTCCTAACTCTTACTGTCATCACAGTAGTAAGTTACACCGGCTTTGCCGGCATTTAACCAATAGCGTCTCTGCAACAAAGTGATGTCATGCCGCACGCGTTGCTGTTTCTGTGTGGAGTCAAAAGGGTCTAACTCTGTGCCACCGCATAACTATAGATGTGTTAAAAAATAATGAGAATATATATACGTATATATCCAAGTCCTGATCTGGAGGTAACGTCCGATTCCAATCGAGTCTGAAACCACGTGATCGGGCCCGATTTCCGATCACGTGATCGGATCTGGACATCCCTAATTATTATTTATTTTTTTACTTACATGTGCAGTGTTTTCCCTAGGTTTATGGAAGACTTAGGTGCACCTATTTGGTGCGCGGTTTAGGGATCCGCCCTGAAAATAGAAAAACGTATGAAAAAAGCATTTTTTACATCATGTTGTGCCATTATTATTAACATATCTGTTAGTATAACATTTGGAAAAGCAGATAATAAATAAATAAAAAAATAACACTGAAAATGCTTAGACAAAACCACTGGGGACAAACCTAGTCATTTAGTTAGTTTTGATGTTCACATTCATTTCGTGCGTGCGTGCGTGTACATGTATCATAGAAGAACTGTTATTTTCAGCGCTACGTGCAGTGTAGCAGCGCGTGGCTAAGGCCGGCTGCACACTGGCTGCGTGGCGTTTTCTATGTCTTTGCACACCAGAAACGTGTCTGACGTGGCGCTGCTGCTGCTAGCCTTGTCTGTACACATATATGTTTCCCATTGATAAAATGAAATACCATGTTAAACATAAATATCTACTGATTTGATTACAGCAAAGACGACGTCGGCAGTATTGACGGCAACATAGGCTACAGAATATTTCGTTCTGTATTGACAGGTGCAATATTTGAAAATCAATCAAATACATTTATATCTGCATTTATGTCAAAACTTGGAGACTTTCAAACATCAACATGTCATGTATTAATATGTATTAGTGTCAAAATGACATATAAACATCTTTTCCTATTCTGTTTTGCACGGAACACGCTTGCGTGTCACGTGAAAAATAGGCGTCGGTTCTATTTCTAGCAGGCACGCGTTTTCGGCACGAGCCGCGCCTGAGACATGCGTGTCATGCAGGCAGTGTGCAAGCTCTAACCTGTTGACATGGGAGCCGAAATAAAAAAAAACGGACACGCCACGCAGCTGACAGCTCACACCATGCAGCCAGTGTGCATCCGGCCTAAATCTTGTCCTGCACCTGAACATCTCCACAAATCACTCCCGCAAATGGACTCAACTTTCCCTTCTCCAGTCAACGCACTCAGTTCTTTTCATCCTCTTTTGGATAATACAACGCACAGGCAGCCCTGCTCTGCTGTTGCGTAATGGAGATGCACGACGGCAATGCATAGAATCACTAGCAGCGAGCCAGGCAAGCTGACCCGCTGACAGAAAAAAAGGAAGAAGAGAGGTACTAAAGGGACGACTGGGAGAAGAAAAGATGAAAAAAACGACAGATGGACAGATGTAGGAGGAGATCACCAGGCCTGGCTGGAGATGATGGGGTTGCCCGCATGGGTTTTAACGGGAGGCCCGTCTCCATACGCATAAAGGGAATTATCCCCGTCCGGTTCAATAAAGCGGCTTGAATAATTACAGTGCAGTTTACTACCTGGAGGGAAATTGAATCCCTCAGAACCTCGAGAACGGTGCGAGGAAAAAGAGGAGGAGGTAGATAAGCAGGTGAACAAAGAGGAAATTATAAAGAGAGGAAGAGCAGCAAAGAGAGCGTACTGTCGCTTCACTTTTTTTCTATTATCTCTGTGCAGTAAATTAGACTTGCAGGCACGGGAGCCAACTGTAAAAGCCATGTGGATGTGTGTTTCCTCTTGTTTGCTGTGATTAGCCGCAGCAGGTTTAAAAAAAAAATAAAAAGAATAAAAAGAATAAAAACTGAAACCCGCTGCTCTGCGAGGATAACCCCGTCTCTCGCCCGGTTCCATTTCCAGCTGACAAATGAAGCGCGCGAACAACGGGCCGGTGACAACTCTGGCCAGCTGTTCATTGTTGCGTCGCCGCCAGTCAAAGAGTGATTGTACTGGATGGTGGAACAGCTGCTTCAATGGGATCAGGGAAATAATTAGGAGTAACATTTTGTGAACTGCGTGGCATTTCGGTTGATCGCAGAGCTGGCGACGAGAACATAGTGGGATGAGGATGTACTGCGTGTGTGTGTGCACATTTTGGTATGGGGGCATTAATGTATTGAGGACAGACTGTAAGAGAGAGTCTCTGCAAATCAGTTTAATTAAAGAGTACCGATGCATGAGATTAGATTGGGAGCCTATGGTGTAAAGGATATGATTATACAGTGAGAGAGACACAGATTGGAGGGAGAGAGGGAGAGGGAGAGGGATGGCAAGAGATTTGGGAGGGAACGGAACCACGTCACACAGCAGACTTCTAAAAGTAGTCGTTTGCCTGTGGTGATGCACAGTGCGCCAGTCCCTCGTGGTGCTTCTTAGGTTGCCACGGCACCCAGGGCGTTTACTGTCTCGGTGATGTGATACCCCTGAGTCAGGCAGTGAGCGTGTCTTTGTTTGTGTGTGGGTGAAACATCTCTGGCTGGTCTGACGCTGAGAGCCTAATTAGTAGTGTCATACAGAATCTGGTGACAAGATGCAACACAACTGCCGCAGGACGGACAAACACACACACACACACACACACACACACACACACACACACACACACACACAACTGTATGTCCTATGTCCTTCATGAGGATATTGAATCCCTCATTGCACTCTGAGGACAAAAATTCTCACACCCCAGGCACCTCCTTTTTATAATGTCAAGGAATAAAAAGCATTTCCTGCATGGCCAGTTTACATTCAATTCATTTAGAGCCAATCATGTTTCAGCCGCAAAATATCTATATAGGAAGGACTACCTGTACTTAGGCCCGTCGCGACAGTCAATAAATCAATTAATCGCACGATAAAAAAAATTAGCTCGATAATTTTTCCGGCCGCGATAATTTCCATTTGCATTTGTTTGTTTTCATTGTCTCTCTCTCTCTCTCTCTCGCTCTCTCTCGCTCTCTCTCTCTCTCTCTCTCTCTCTCTCTACCAAAGAGACTGGAGGACCACTCTCGGTTCCTTAGCGTAACGAGGAGTGAACCCTCTTGTGAGTCGCATGGTCTCTTTGTGTGGAGGCGGGACTCCTGGGAGAGAGAGAGAGAGAGAGAGGGAGAGAGAGAGAGAGAGGGAGAGGGAGAGAGAGAGAATGCGAGTAGTTGGAGCGGGGTTTTCCGCAGCACTTTGTCGTTAAGGCGCCGTCAAAAAAAGAAGACGTATATGAGCGATATCCGCCGTGTTACTCGGCGTCCGGTTTTCTCCCTTTCATTCCAAACCACGCAGTTGACAACCTGCAGGTGGAGGCGGTGGAGACAGGCACGGACATAAACGCCGCTGTGGACTTGTCAGTCTTGCAAGCGGTTTCAGGAAAGTTGCTGTATGTGCCCGACAATGCACAGAACATTAACCGGTACAAGCCTACAGCTGTCAGTGTGTCAGAGGCTCCCGGACGGTGAACTGAGACTCCGTTACCTGCTTGTCAAAAATCGCCACTTACTAGCTAATAAATTAGCCTAAGGTAAACGCTAGCTATCAGTAAACAGAAGTGACGTGGTGGCTGGCGTCTGTTTGTGTGCGTGTGTGCGTGCGTGCGTGCGTGCGTGCATGTGTGCGTGTGTGTGTCGGCCCGCCCCCGCGAAGCTCCGACCTGCAGAGGAGCAGAAGAAAGTAGCTGCACCTTCGCCAAAATGAAGACTGAAAAACAGAACTATTTTGGTACAAACATTTACTCGCCATGTGGCAAATAGTCACATAGAAATAGATAGATATAATGTATTATTTACATTTAATATTTAGTGTTTAATAAATAATTGTTAAATGCAGTACATAGTCTGTAGTCTATCACAAACACTCGACTAATGCTGCAAACATTTGACAGCCAGTACGAATTACCTGGGAGAACATACGTGTCACAAACGGCAATTCCACAACTGTCCAACAGCGTGAAAGACGACATACTAAAGGAGCTCAAAAACATATTGTGGATATTTAAAATGTCTTCCAGTTCCAGTGTTAAATATTCTTTAGAAATAAAAGTTTATTGATCTTTGAAAAGGTGTACCTGCATTATTATGTCATTATCATTATATTAGATGAAAATGGTCTCAGAACGACAATGTTATCCTTTATCGCAATCATTTCTGGGACAGTTTATCGTCCAGCAAAGTTAGTCATCGTGACAGGCCTACCTGTACTCTGAATGTTTTGTTTCTTTGCTTTTTAACATTTCTCACAAATATGCATTGTACCCTTAAAGGAATAGTGTGCCACTCAACTACTGTTGCTGTAATTTGCTTTGGGGGATTTAAATTGGCATCATTTAAAAGTATGCCGAATTAGCTATTAGCACTTCCTGCTTGCAATGTCCCCATGGAAGTACAGACAGACTGTCACAGTATTTCTTTGATACTGAAAACAACTTAAAAACATGATGATACTCAGGCAAGTTTTGGAGATTTAAGGTGCATCTTTATTCTATGAGTTCTAAGTGGATGTATGGATGTTTATTTACGATGGACATCTGAGATAAAATCCTCAGAAAGCACAAATCACGCTAGATCTAAAAGTATGTGCATCATATCTGTGTGTTCACATTTTGCCAAGTTGTCAACAAGGAGCACGAATTAACCCCCTTTAACTCTCCTGCGCCCCACGTGGACAGGCTCGTCTCACAGTTTGAAAACCATGGCTCTACAGCCAGCCGCCAGTTATCTTAGTTCAGTGTATAGACCTGAAGCAGCTAGCCCGGCTCTGTCCAAAGGAACAGAATCTACCTACAGGCAAAGCTCATTAAGGAACATGTCACGTCATGTTCGGCTAATCCATGCAATCCATGGTTAATCGTCTTTATGCAAATCCAAGATAACTGGCTGCTGACTGTAGCTTCATATTCATCGTACAGACATGAGAGTGGTATGGATCGTCCCATTTAACTCTGGGCAAGAAAGCATTATTCTAGACTAGAGATCGACCGATACTGGTTTTTCAAGGCCAATACCGATTATTAGTAGTCAAAGCGTAACTCTCGCCAAAATGCCACCTGGGGTCTTTCTGTGAATGTACCCGAGTCAAACTTTCATTTAAAAGCATAATTAGGACGGAAGCGCCACTTTTAAGATTGACCGTATTCTCGTTTTGGGTCAAATGGCCTTTTGAATGGAAGTGCTAGGGACACTACTATGATCAATCTCCGAATGCAACGTAACAGGGAGGAGAGTAAGGATGGAAAGCTCCTAAAGCTTAGTTCCATATAAATGCACAGATAATTTGTTGTTTTGTCGTTGGCCTTGTAGTTGAAAAAGGAGCCTCATATAAGAACCAATACTAAAATCAACAGATGCATTCATTCGCATTCGGAGATCGACACTTTGACTAGCAAGATGGCGGTGAGCGGAAAACCAACTGCTAAAGTGAGTTGTTAAAACCTTTCTTTTTAGTAAACTCTGTATACACAAACAATGTTCTCAATGCTGAGTTCATGTGTAGAGCCCCTGGTGATACTTGGAGCAAAGTTTCATGTTGTGTCGAGCCTTCTTAGTGTTTTAAAAATAGTGATTTTGATGCGATCATAGTAGTGCACCTAGCACTCCCATTCAAAAGGCCATTTGACCGAAAAACAAGAATAGGTTAAATCTTAAAAGTCCTAATTATGCTTTTAAATGAAAGTTTGACTCGGGTACATTCACAAAAAGACCCTACGTTGCATTTTGGCGAGATTTACGCTTTAATGAAACCGATAATTTAATGAATGAGAAACTTTCAACATAATAGCCAGTAACAGAGAGTCAGATATTGTTGTGGGCGGGACATTAAGTCAGACTCAGTGGGGAGTGAAACGGAAGCAGAGGGACAGGGACAGAGCTGTAGTTGAGCCAAAGTAGAGCACTTTTTATTAATGAACTTTATCGGTTATCAGGCAAATACAACGCAGATACAGATCATCTGCAAACTGCCAAAAAACGGCCGGTCCACCCTATTCTAGAGCTGCAACGATTAATCAGTTAGTTGTCAACTAATACATTAATCACCAACTATTTTGATAATATCGATTAATTGATTTTAGGCATTTTTTGTATGGAACAAGTTAAATTCTCTGATTCCAGCTCCTTAAATGTGAAGATTTTCTGGTCTCTTCTCTCCTCTGTGACCGTAAACTGAATATGTTTGAGTTGTGGACAAAACAAGACGTTTGAGGACGTCATCTAGGGCTTTGGAAAACACCGATCGGCACTTTTCACCGATTTCTGACATGTTAGAAGACCAGACGACTAATCGATTAATCCAGACAATCATCAACATATTCATTGATAATGAAAATAATCACTAGTTGCCGCCCTGCATTTTTCACATTTATTTAATTTTTTTTCAAGATGTCAAACTATCACTAGAGCTCAGAAACCGCACGGATCCCTTTCAAAGTATTCTTCATGATTCCTGTATGGCTCTCCCAAATCTAAACAAAAAAAAAAAAGTTTTTTGAAAACTTATCTTTGAAATCCATTTAGTTTCAAAATTCCAACAGTGAGCTGAAAAGGCAATTTGGTTACTTAGGGCTAACAAAGTGAGTAGAGTCATTTAGTCCCAAGCACTGCTCCCAGTGAAAGAAAGATAATCACACGACATCACTTCAACGACACTGTCGTTGTCAAATATCACAGTCTCCAGTTTTACATGACGGGGGATGCTAGTTAGGGATATGACCTGAGGAAAAGCAATGCAGTCCTACTGTAGTGGCTTGTGATTCCCTCATTTGGGAGCTGATGCTGACAGAAACGGATGAAACAGAAACAAAGGAGGGGGTTGAGCGAGAAGAGTAATAGTCAGAGCAGATAAAAGGCGAGGCAAAGTTTGCTTCCTTTTACAGCTCCTGACACTCGTTAGACAAGGTTTTCTATCTCGCGTGCGTGCGTGCGTGCGTGCGTGCGTGCGTGTGTGAGAGAGAGAGAGAGAGAGAGAGAGAGAGAGAGAGAGAGAGAGAGAGAGAGGTACAAACAGCGCAGGAGCCTGATTAGCATTGTGCTCCATGTTCCACTGCTGTGGCTTAAAGAGAGAGAGAGAGAGAGAATGAGGGGGAATAAGACAGACAGAGAGAGAGAGAGAGAGAGAGAAAGATAGAGAGGAAGGAGGCAGAAGTGCTGTCTCAGCATTGTGCCAAAGGAGGAAGGAGACGAAGAGAGGAGGAAGGAGGTGAGAAGTGTTCACTCCATGTGTTTGGAGATGAATGAGAGGACTGAACTGTGTGGGAAAACAAAACAAGGCAATTAAGCTTGGAGAAGGTAACGTGTTCTTTTCTCTTCCTCTCATTGTCTAAAGGCCCCTGTTCGCCTTCTGATTTTACACCGCCACCGATGAAAATTGACAATCATGAGAGAAACGTGGTGAGATCTTTGGTTGTCGGTCCAAAAATGATGATCCCAGATCCAGCGACCGTCTTAAAAGAGTCTCTCAATACTTCCTGACCGACCTGGTTCCTCCCAAAGATATAAATCAAAACTAGAGATTCACCGATTACAATTTTCTAGGCCGATGCCCGATTTTTCATTGAGTTTGACTTGCCGATATCGATTTTAGCCAACTCCGATTTCATTTTTTCTAACCACTTTACAGGCACAAATATTTATTTTCTATCTTTTCTTTAATAGAACATTTAACATTTTGCCTAGAACATAGAAAACAATTTTGAACAGATAATCGATCGCTATAAAATAGAACTATATAAATTACTACTGGTGTGGGAAATTCACACACATCTAAAGTGCAATGTTACGGGCCACCCGGCGGAAAAGGGAGAAAGGAAAAAGATGCTGTCGCTGTAGTCGCGATCGCGTGCGTGCGTCTGTAAGTCGTATAACTTACGTTGTCAGTTCATTGTTAGCTGGTGATTTCGTTGTCTGTGTTCTCCACCTGCTAGCTAGGTTGCACGTGGCTATTGATTTGATATAATGGCGATTGTTGAACGCCCTCGCTCACGTTTGTATTTTATGTGCGTTATTTCCATGCTACAGTAGTTACACTGCGTTAAGATAATATATGTAATTAATAGTGGGTTTATTGTTATTTGCTAGCCTATATATAATTCCTATGCATTGTGTATGGTAGCCTTTACAATGTTATTTATTTACAGCATTTGACCGGCATCAAATCGGCATATGTCAGGCTGACCAGCTGGTCACGGCCGGTCATGGCCGGTCACGTGAAAAACGGCCAATTCCGGTCACCAGCAAGTCACAAATGTATGTTTTCATTTTATTTATTTTTTTTATGTCTCATTTCCTAAAACAGCTGGTCACTGTAGTTTTTGGCAAACAGGAGTAAAGAACATTTGTCGGGGACTGTTGTCAGGTGTGGATCAACGTACATCTGGTGCTCTAGTAAGGATTCACACACTGCAGGATGTTAAGTCCAAATAATATACAGTGAGTGTTCATGTTAATTAAGGAACATGCCACTCGGTGCAACAGTGTGTCTCATTGGTGTGTTTCAGTTGGTTTTGGAAAACTATGGAGCTTCACGGCACAGAAAAATATAAAATATTTAATAAACCTTACCTTTTTAACAAAGGCATTATACTGCCTAGTTATATTATAAAAGAATAAGAAATAAGGAAGCAAAATGATTGTAAATAAGTGAAAGAAAACATCATTAAAACTTCATGTGACGTTACGTTACAATGTAACAATAAAAGTTGACACAATATCTGATTTTTGTCTAAAAGCCATTGTCAGCCAGAAACTGTGTAGAGGCTGAGCCTCGCACCAAGATAGCACAATTCACTTCCTGATGATATCCGGATGTTTAAAACTGCCACACGTAGAGCTGCGAAGGGTTTCTTATAATAATGCGAAAGCAAATTCAATCGTCCTCTTTTCTATCAGCCACTCTGGATGTGATCCAAGGGAAGAATTGAGCAAAGAGTCCTTCTGGCTTGTTTAAATTCGTCAAGTCATTGTCGATTCACCCTTGCCTCCATCCTATTACCCATCTGCTCCAACACACACCGACTCTTCTTGTTCATGAGAAACCCACCTGTGTGTGTGTGTGTGTGTGTGTGTGTGTGTGTGTGTGTGTGTGTGTGTGTGTGTGTGTGTGTGTGTGTTGCGGGGAGACAGAAATTGGTCATTAACTAATACACGGTGGAAGAGCGTGTCCACCGCTGCCAGCCCCGCCGTTGTCAGAGGTCACTGACGCAAAAGCACACAAGTCCCTCGCAGGTCCGACTCTGCCTCATCCATCTCTGTCAGAGACTCAGCCAAGAGCGCACGCACACACACACACACACACACACACACACACACACACACACACACACACACACACAAGCATAAATGCATAAATGCATAGAGACACGTGTAGGTGTTCTCAGGTGGATACGTGCACATAAACATTAACACGTGGACATGCATTGCCTAAGCACGCGCACACACACACACACACACACACACACACACACACACACACACACACACACACACAGATGGAGCAACCTCAAAGCATCTGGTGTCACTTTCACATGAATTTTGTTTGCACTCTCAGGGGAGACGATTGAGAAAGAGTGACAGCAGCAGGTGTCATGACCCATTTTTGTCACAACCTGTGTGTGTGTGTGTGTGTGAGAGTGTGTGAGTGAGTGAGTGAGATTCTGGATGTTTTATCTTGCTTCTAAAGATCTGAGCAGTAACAGGATCTTTAGCTGCACACACATGAACACACACAAGACAATAGGGTTGGGTACCAAAACCCGGTTCCACTATGGAACCGGTTCCTACGCAAACGGTTGTATTCAGACCGGATTAGAACAAAAATTTTGGTTCCTCATTTCGGTTCCACTTAATGTGTCTACTGAAATATTTTCCCTCTGACGCTCCAGACAGCAGCAGACTCTTTTTATCTTTTCCGCCGAGTGGCGCGCGCCCGCTCGCGGTGTGAAGCGCGTGTCCACGCTACTCTCCGACATGCACTCTACAATCACTGCTGATAGACGGCTTTTTGTACACGCTCCGAAACGGACGTAAAAATATCACACTTTCTCTGTAGTCTACTGTTAGCTAGCTACCAGCGTAAGTGTAGGCTACTTTTAAAATGCCATATATTTCCCTCTGGGCTCACCAAAACGGACGTAAAAGCATATTAACCATTCACTGCACGTGATCACTAGTAAACATATTACACTTGCTCTGCTAGTCTATCGTTCAGGACAAGACCCTGTAGCCTGGTGGTGGGGGAGGCGGGACAGCCTCCCCAAATTGTCTGCCCTTTCAAACTCCTCCCTGTGTGTCCAGGCCTCTTGGACACCATCTGAGAGAGTTTTCTCCTGTGCAGGACATGCCATAGGTCAGGAGAGGTGTCGTATCTCGCCGGAGAAGGCAAATATGGTCAGTTTTCTGCAAAAAGAACTGCTAAAGTTTGACATTTATTTTGTTGTTACTTGTTAATAGTGAAAAAACTGTTATTTATTGTTAAATTATTGTAGTTGTGTGTTAGGTTTACTTATTATATATTTAAGTACTTTAAAACGTTAATATATTGTTAAATTGAAATAATCTTCAATTAAGAAAAAACTCTATAAAAGAGCCTTTCTTTGATGTCATTTTTCAGTTTTTTAAGAATCGGTTTAGGAGTCGGAATCGTTTTAAAAGTACCGGTTCAGCATCGGAATCGTAAAACGATACCCAACCCTACAAGACAAACATCCATATCACCTACCTGTAAATAGTCAGTACATTCTGAGCATCACTGTGGTCTGTGCTGATTGTCGTGGTGAATATCAACAGAGCGTATTCCATTAATCTGGAAATATCAAGCGTCAAACGTGATCACATTTAGGATTTGAATGATACAATTGTTTTTTTTTTAATTGGTTTTCAACACAGATTGGTTCTTTCTGATGAACTCTTGGATATACTTCCATTTTTTTTTGTCTTTCATCATAAGTTTATTTCATTTCATTTTAAGACCAAATATAAAGATCAAACAAGTGGAAAATGTAAATGTTTTTTAAGGGCCCCTTTTGGATTGGTTCCAAATTGGTGGAATGGTGAAAGCTGTATCTCCAGCAACTTATAAATTTTTTTGTGACTTCATTTTACATTTTGTGGTGT
Organism: Sander lucioperca; assembly: GCF_008315115.2. Classification (NCBI taxonomy): domain Eukaryota; kingdom Metazoa; phylum Chordata; class Actinopteri; order Perciformes; family Percidae; genus Sander; species Sander lucioperca. The sequence continues at coordinate 29,075,135 of NC_050181.1, forward strand.
CATTGGATCAGCCATGTCTCTTAAAAATGACGTTCCCATACAAAAAAAATTGCATTTTCAGTTGCATTTTAAGGGGCAATGTATTTTCTCTCAGATTACGTTAGTCTTTGACGTATGAAAACAACTGCCGCTGGTAGCCGGCGTCCCAGAGCTCTGTAGCGGCTAAATACAGCAACTGCCGCTCCGATTTCATCATTCTATCGCACTATTGACTGTTCACGTTACAGTAGAGCTCGGCGATATATCGATATTATATCGATATCGTGATATGAGACTAGATATTGTCTTAGATTTTGGATATCGTAATATGGCATTAGTGTTGTCTTTTCCTGGTTTTAAAGGCTGCATTACAGTAAAGTGATGTCATTTTCTGAACTTACCAGACTGTTGTAACTGTTCTATTATTTAACTTTACCCACTTAGTCATTATATCTACATTACTGATGATTATTTATCAAAAATCTCATTGTGTAAATGTTTTGTGAAAGCAACAATAGTCAACACTACAATATCGTTGCGGTATCGATATCGAGGTATTTGGTAAAAAATATCGTGATATTTGATTTTCACCATATCACCCAGCCCTATGTTACAGCGCTTAAGTTTAAAATCCTTCTGTAATGGTCTATTGGTGAAGTAGCATTGATCACTTTGAGGGGGGGATACATTTTGTCCACAACCGGGAATAAAAATAATTCAGCAGAGGCAAGTATATGTTGTCCCGAAAGGGACCCACCCCTCCCCCCCCACAGTAGATATGTAATTGCTGATCCCAGATACGGCTGGAATCCCAACTTTTAAGTGTGACTGTGAGTCACTAAAGTTTTAGGACTTAAAAAGTCAGTATTTTAGCAAATTCAACACTTTGAGCCAATTAATTACACCAGAGTTGTAAACTTTGAGAATTTGGCCAATTTGTGTCTTTTTGAGCATTTCTTTCCCATTTTGGTGCCTGATATTTATTTCCTCCACTTGTGCGTTGCTGTGAGTTATGGTGTAATGCGCTTTAAGTGTCATCGAGAGAGCGTCTATAGACAGGAAATTGGCTTGTATTTGCCTCTAATGGCTCTTAAGGGACTATTCCTATTTATCTCTGTACAGGTCAGCACTTACCAGGAAGAGAGGAAAATATAGCGCGGCGTTAAAAAGCTCCAAGATGTAAGGTGTCGTTAAGAGAAAAGAGGGAAGAAGAGAGCGACGAACTGAGAGAGTGTGCAGAGGAGAAACAAGAGAAGGGTGTTTTTTTTTTTTTTTTCAAGAGCAACAGAGAGATGTTGGTGCTGAAGAGAGGAGTGCGTGGGTGGAAAGTTTAGTTCCTTCTCCTTCTTCCTTTTCAATGATACAACACTGGGGCCATTGGTGATTGATCTCTCCGCTCGCCTCCCACCCTTCTCTCTCTCTCTCTCCCTCTGTGATTGCCCTCCACTCCTTCCCCCTCCCTCTGCAACCGTTTTCACACAGTTTATCTCTAACGCTTCGTCCTCCCTCCCTTCTTCTTTTCCAATTCTCGTCCTCCTTCGTTGCACCTCTTCCCCTTCTTTCTCGTTCCACTCTCTGGTGTTAAGTGGGCATTCACGCAGCCTGCGTCGGCCGTCACACGGTGCGGCAAAACACGCGGTTCTTTCCATTCATTTTGAATGGGGGCAGTGCGTAGAGCTAGCCTGGATGCCAGCCGAACTTAGCCCCGCCCACAACATTTGAGGTCGGGAAGTTCGGTCTGGACTTGATCCGTTGAGGAGCAACTATGCTCTAAGCAGAGCTGTTCGGACCAATCAAATTGTCAGGGCGCGCTTTATACGATGATGGACAGATGATCAACAGTAACGTAATCAGCCACGTCACCAAAGAGCGCTTGGGTTGAATTCGTTTACGACAAAAATGGCTGCCATCGCGTCTGTTGTAGAAGATATCGACAGCACATTCATTTTAAAAGAGGAACAGAGGATCACGTATGTATACACGTTGCCACACCCGTCCGCACGACACTGCCGTCTCTGCCTTTGCTCTGTCGAAGCCTGCCTTTGACTTGCAGGTTCTGTGACGTCTGTCTCCGTCGCTCTGATTGGTTGTAGGTCTATCCAATTGAGTGCAGAGGCATTTTCTTTCCTGGTTCGGTTGAAACACGGCCCATTATTATACTACACATAATTACATATATAAATACAATTTGGCACATTTAAATAAAATCAATTCAATTCAATTCAATTTTATTTATAGTATCAAATCATAACAAGAGTTATCTCGAGACACTTTACAGATAGAGTAGGTCTAGACCAAACTCTGTAGTTTACGAAGCCCCAACTATTACAGTGGTTGCCTCAAGAGCAAGCATTAGCAGTAGCTATTGCGACAGTGGCAAGGAAAAACTCCCTTTTTTGTCAATCAATCACCATCAACAGTCAAACCTTAGCTAATGTCAGCAATTAATTGCGGATAAACAAAGAATTAAGTCTACTTTAGACTCCCTTAAGTCTACTCGTGCTACATTGTAGGTAGAGCTGGGCAATATATCGATTTTATATCAATATCGTGATATGAGATTAGATATCGTCTTAGATTTTGGATATCGTAACTGACTTAAGTGTTGTCTTTTCCTGCTTTTAAAGGCTGCATTACAGTAAAGTGATGTCATTTTCTGTTAGCAGACTGTTCTAGCTCTTCTATTATTTTTACCTGTACCCACTTAGTCATTATATCCACATTACTGATGATTATTTATCTAAAATCTCATTTGAAGATATTTTGTTAAAACACCAATTGTCAACCCTACAATATCGCCGCAATATCGACATTGAGGTATTAGGACAAGAATATCACGATATCCGATTTTCTCTATATCGCCCAGCCCTAATTGTGGGGTTAAATAACACAACAGGACGTCACACAAATCCCCCCCCCCCCCCTTTTTTTTTTCCCCCTTATCTCTTTCCATCTTCACTTCTTTTCTTCCTGATCCTCCCTTCCTCTGTCTCCCCTTTCTCCCTCACTTTCTTGCCTTCCATGCTTCCCTCTTCCACCTTCTTCTCTCTCTTCACCTTTAACTTCCTGTTACCTTCCATACTCCCTAAGTTCCCCATCCTTTTTCCTCTCTCTCTCTCTCTCTCTCTCTCTCTCTTACCCTGTACTTGTCTAGTTCCTATTCTTTCGCCTCCTCTTCCTCCTTCCTTCCTTCTTATGTCATTCACTCCTGGCTTACTCCCAGTGTCCTTCTTCCACCAACGCTCCGCCTGTCCATCCTCCCCTCTCGTGCCTCTTCCCCCTCTCCGTTTCCTTCTTCCTCCCATTTTTTCCCTCCCATGTCCTCCCCTCCCTCCTTTCCACCTTGATTTCCTAACTCCCTGTCCCCCCCTCCCCCCTGTTCATCCTGTCCTTTCCTTTCTCTCCCTTCACATCTCGTTGTCCTTCCTCCCTCCCCCAAAGGTGATATCGGGCCCTGGCCTGGATCCACGCTGGGTGGGCGGGGTCTCCCAGCTGATCGTTAGAGTAATTAACATCAGTAAAGACGGGTCCTGGGATACTGAAAACCTCTGACTCACTCAGCTCTTCATCTCTGTCTTTTCCTCCTCCCATCAGGCCTCTGCAGGGTTGTATTACAACACAAGCCAGGGTTTTCCCTGCCATTATACTGTCAGTTTTAGGTGCAGCACCTGAGCCGTTTTGGGCACCACCTAAGCCAAATGACTGTCAGCAAAAGACTTTTCTCAGATCTAATGATTGTAGTTGGACTTCTTTAGCAAGTTTTGTCTTTAAGCTTGTTTTTTCTTTATTATCTGCTCAATCTTTTCCAACGTTTTAGACACAAAAAGGTTGATATGGGTCCACAACGATGTGATAAAGATATACGCAAAACTACCATAAAGGGTCACAAACCGACTATAAAGAGACGCCAAATGACCACAGAGACCCAAAACAACCCCAAAGAAAACAAAGATGACAAAAAAAAGACACAACACGGGAGCACAAGGAGACACAAAACCCAGAGACAAAAAAATCACACAAAGAGACTCGCCATTTATGGGAAAATTGCATTTGCTTTTCATTGAAAAACGTAATATTTTCTTGAGGAAGGACGCCTAAACCCCCCCCCCCCCCGTCAAATATGTGCACCTAAGTCTTCCACAAAACCAGGGAAAACACTGTAATCATCTTAAAGTAAAGACATAACACTCGATCCCAGTTTGTTCAGCTTTGTGTCCAGAAAACTAGCAGCTGCCATCCCAAGTCCTGCATCCATGGATGGATTCCTGAACGGGCCCAGGGGCCCGTTGTCTCATAATCCATCTATGCATCCCATCAGCTCTATCCACTGGCTTCTGTAACTTCTGTAACTTTACAATACCACACTTCCTGCATTGGCACTGAATGTTGCCACTGGACGTTAATTGTGAGTTGCAGATTTGTCCAACGTTAGTCTATATCGATGAGGTTTAATTTCCGGGATTGTTCAGGTGCCGCTGGAAATTCCGCCGGATGTCCGTAGCTGTCCTCTTTCTTTGTGTTGGCGTTCTAACCTCCGGAGGATTTCTGAGGACTATGGTTAACTGCTCCTCAGATCTCTGCAGGGTAAATCCAGACAGCTAGCTAGACTATCTGTCCAATCTGAGTTTTCTGTTGCACGACTAAAACAGCCTTTGAACGTACACGTTCCACCTAAACAAGTTCCTTCCCGAGGTTATTTTGCAGAGGCAACGTGGCTCCGTCCGGTGCTTAGCACCGCCCAAAACGATTGTGATTGGTTTAAAGAAATGCCAATAAACCAGAGGATGTTTTTCTCCCATCCCGGAATGCTGTGTGGACTAGCCAGACCCTCCTCTGCAGCTCTGTGGAGGAAGGTCTGGCAATGCAAGATTAGTCCAATACGGACATGATTTCTAGTTATCATAGTCTGGACTAACCTGCTAGTTTGGCAAAAATGAGTTGCAGCCCCCCCCATTAAGCCCTAAACCTTCCACTCTGTGCATTGTGTACAGTGTTTCTGTGCTAGAGAACTGCATGGCCCCATCATTTGCTGTGTGGTATTTTAAAACTCAAATAATAACGGCCTTAAAATTAGATTTTGAAACAGGTAATGAAGTAAGACCCACCTTCTGGCCCTCATCATGTCAGCTGATCTAGTGCTTTAGTGATGCATATTCTCAGATGTTCATTTAACCAGTATTAAACAGTTGACACAGTTTACTAATATCATCTTTCCAACTTTTCTGCCGTCTGAACAGTTCTGCGGTCTGCATTGTGCGGCCCCTAGCCGTCATATTTTGCCACATGACTGGCCTCAGTCCGTCAAAAATGCCAACCTCCACAAACAGCCTGGTTTGTGTTTAGTCTGGACGACTTGTATGTTGTAGCGCTGGATCTTTTTGTACTTCTGGAGCAGGACCCGTACGTTCTTTGTACAAGTGTCTCTCTTACATTTCCTTTTTGACACTTGCGCTCTCTCCCGTCCTTGTTTTTCTGTCTCTCTGTGTCTGATCTAAAGCTGTTTTCTTTCCTTTAGTTTATTCTCGTACCCACTTCTCCCTCTCTGATCCAGGTTAGGACTGTCTCACCGGGCACCTCTCTTTCGCTTTCAGCCATTCCGTTGCTTCTTCTCTCTCTTGGTCTCCACATCTCTCTCTGTTTGCCTGTTACAAACACAGCCACCCCAAGAGTATCTTTCTTCTAGCTTTTTTCCAAAGTGTCGTCTCCTTCCTTGATTTATGCTCCCCCGTCTTTGTCTCGCTCTTTTTCCTTCTCATCCCATTTTCAATCTTGTTCTTTATCCCCTTTCCTTATCTTCCTCTCCGTACTCACTCTCTCTCTCACTTCTGAGACAGCCGCTTTTGTTTCTGTCCCTCTCTCGCTCTCTCTCTGACCTAATCATTAGGCCAATTATTTAAGCTTTAAATCATTAAGCTTCAGAGCACGGACTGAAAAGTTTGCCCGTTGCTTTTCTTAATTAATCCACAACGTCTCACTCTCCCTGGCGTATAAGTGGGAGTTGTGTCACTTTTTGTTTGAGTGGTTTCTTGTTCCTGATGAACATCTTTCCCAGTGTCGGCTCATGGGCCAACGTGTGCCTGTCGTCACTGTGATTACTGTGGTATTCAGACCAGAATCCATTGAAAATATGTTTCAGACATTTAGAAAAAAACGCAAACTCATGGTTTTAGGTAATCTGGCTAACCTATTGGCTTCTTTTCATCCTGTCTGATCATCTAGTTCAGCATAGCAATGGCACCATGAGTCCAGATCTCAGCACTTAACCAACAGTTATATAGTTATAGTAAACTAAAATGATTCTTTCAAAAAAGGAATCGGAATGGAATGTTCCACACCACTGAACTTAATTGGGGCAAAATCACTAATCTTCTGTCAGTTGGCAATATCCTGACAGTTCTGTAATCTAATGCTTTTACGTCATTGCTGTTTTTAGGACTACATTTGCTGAAAGTCATTTAAATAAGGCTTTGCGCTCTCCTAAATGGAATCGCTTTACATGCATCACATTTTTACCTTCCGTTTTATGTTTATGTCATGGCTTCAAAGTTCCCCATAATGTCATAAAAGTGGCTGGAATGTAATAGGAAAGCAGCTAATAGGGATCGGCGAGACTAGTTTTATAATGTGGTATTTGTAACCCCATAACATGTATATAATATTCTTACAGCCAGAGCCTTATACAGGCAGCTCTCCTCTTCTCTGCTCTATTGTCTGGAGCTGCTGTGTGTGGGGTGGCATTGATCTCTTTTCTGGAATTCAGACTCTGACACATAAGAATGAGATTTTTTTCCCCACAAATGTCAACTTGATCCTCCCTTTCCAAGAACGTATTGTTCTCCTCCACTTTAGCCCATTCCAGAGCCAGGAAACGTAACGGGCCAGTCACAAGGCTGTCAGCCAAGTGCACAGTTCTTGTAATTTTGTGAAATTTCAATTGGTAATTTTAATTACAACCAAAAAACATGTCTAACCTTGGAGTTGGGTAAAGTTTCCGCAGGATTGCACTTCATCACTGTTGGTTTTCCTAAAAACTAAAGTTGTACAAGAGTGAGAGAAAGGGAGAGAAATGAAGAGAGATGGAGATGGAATGGGAAAGAGGGAGAAGCAGTTTGTTTTGAAGGTGTCCCCGCCCCTTTCTCTCTCTCCATCCTATGAGGGATGAGGCTGCTGGCGGTTTGGAGATGATTGATGGTCCTTGTAAATATGGCCATTAGGCTGCCATATAGGTTCTCCCTGCCTTTATATCCATTATTCATTGTCAACTGGGGCCACTGCGAGCCCCCAATTTTATGCAATTTAGCTGCGCACTTAATGTGAACTGTGAAATATGAGAACACGTGGAGCCTCCTCATCCTGAATCAGGATGTTTTTGAGCTTATGCAAAAAATGCCACAACAAAAAAAAACTTCATTACCAAACAAACAACTACATACCATACTCCACTTGTTCTCATTTCAATACGTGATGTGTTATTGCTTTGGTGGCCGCCGCCGAGCGCTGTGGATGCAATAAATGCTGGGAGATGAAATACTAGCAGTTGTAAAATCCATATGTCCATGGATTAATAGCTTCAGGCGCCCATGCTGGCGGTGAGAAAGACAATATTAGAGTCAGTGGGGAGTAACAAGCTTATTAACTCCGGAGAAAGCGGAGAAGTGTCTCTGGGTCCAGTGTGCAGAGGCATGGCATGTTAAAGTAGCAGCAACCAAGCAGGAATTTGCCCACAGTGCTGAGAATAATACTGAAATGACCTTTGTCCACTGGCTGAGGAAGGAACAAAGACGATGCAAGCTCGAAGATGATTTGTAGGCACAAAAAACGAGTGCACAATAGGGCGGCACAAATAATTGCAATATGGACTAGTAGAGGGCTATTCAATTAGTTTGGAATGGGGGCCGGTTGATTCAAATGATCCAAAAGGAGGGGTCGGAAAATGTGTTTGTTACCAACCCACGGTGAAGATCAGCTGTAGCGCAGCAGATGGGTGTGGAGAAGTTGGATCCTGGTGTCAACAACCAAATGACGTTCGCACCGCTGCACGCCGCTTCGGGGCTGCTTACGCATGCTGTGTGGCCCCGCCGAACCAGGCTGATCTATTGCAAGAACAGGACCACAGGCGCGGAGAAGAGAGTTGCCCAAGCGAGTGAAGAAGAACGTGCGAAGCGTGGCGTTTTTTTGACGCCGAGGGACTTTGCACGGAGATGCAAGAGATAGAGGACAGCACTCGGCCTCGGCCACCACGGTCACTACCTTTTTATTCAAGGGGCCACTAAATATCACCTCGTGGGCCGGATATGGCCCGGGGGCCGCCAGTTGAATAGCCCTGGACTAGTGCATTATCCAAATTGATGGATGGATGGATGGATGGATAATCAATCACCCTATAATGCACAGTCTCCTTCAGTCCATTCCACTGGTACCCCGTGTGGGCAGCATATACAACATACAGTATAAGTAACACACACACATAACAATATACAATTTCTCTGATTCCAGCATCTTCAATGTGAATATTTTCTAGTTTCTTCCCCCTCTGTGATAGTGCACTGAATATGGTTGAGTTTTCACCATATCGAGTAACCGATTAATCGAGAAAATAAACACTAGATTAATCGACAATGGAAATAATGGTTAATTGCAGCCCTAGTTAGTAGTACAGTGGCAACAGTGCAGACACAGACTAGAAAGATTTCACTCTTTCACTGCATGAACAGCATGCAACTTTAAATTGCTGCCGCTCCGTTGCTTGGCCTCAAGGAGTAATTACTTGAAAAAGTCAACTGTGCTTTGTTTCCACCTGTCAGGCAGCACAAAGGACAACCTGTCAGCCAGATGACTGAGAGTTTTGTGTTCTAACATGCCTATTCAATTCTGCTTGATGGCTAAAGAATGGAAGAAAAAGTACCTCTGCAGCACTTAAAAATCAATATAAATGTGTAAAGATTACAACCGGTTGAGATAAAAAATGAATCATGGTGCATTTTTTAAACGGCCTAGGGCGTAATGTACTTTTGATTTCACTTTTCGGACTTCAGACATAACTACGTCTTCTTATTTTATGTATGTGAAGAGATTTCTTTGTTTATTTAGTTATTTTGATGTGGGATATGTTTTATAAATCTAATATTTATTTAAATTTTTTTGTCCTTTAGGATAGAATACAATTTCAGTTGCACTTTTAATAAGAGGACACATCTGTTGTTTTGCACAGTTTATATAAAAAAAATCTTAAGAAAATCCTATCGTGAACTTAAAATCACGAGTCGTGAGTAGAGTGTATCGTTATATCGCTAGCGGCACTGTTCATTGTGACACCTGAAGTTGTTTTAGTCTCTGGATGAAATGTGTAGAGTTTTAGTTATATTTTTTTATTTTTTATAAACCTGTCCTGCAGCTTGGTATACAGTATGAGGAGCAGAATACCCTGTTTTGCCAAACAGATTTTACTTTAACAAGAGAGTTTTAAACAGTCCCTCCAGAAAAACGCAATCATGCGATCGCATAATTCAATGCATAATCAGCCAAAGTCCGCATATTTATGTGGGGGCCGCATTTTTTGAAATACGCCGCACTTTCGCCGCATAAATTGCCGATTTCCGCGTAAAATATGCGGGGCTTGCATGATTTCATAATCCCCGCATTTTCTTTGCAAAAAAGTCACATATATCTTAGCAGAGAGTTGAAAAATGTTGCGTTTACTTCACACAAGAGCAGCCATTTTCCCCTGTTGCCATGGGAACGTTATGAAGTGACGTAATTACGCGACGTGAACATCATCGAAAAGCTGCAAACCCCGCGATGAAGCCATGATGAAACCGCAGTTTTTGCAAGTTCCCGCAATTTCATCGCATAAAATTGCATAAATATCCCGCAATATGCCGCATAATCAAGGATTTTTGCCCGCAACAATCACAAAAAAACTTTTCTTATGCTAACAGTTATGTTATGATTTGTCACCGGGCTGGACAGGGGGACAGAAATGGGGATGGGGGGCCACAAACACCACACAAACAGACAGAGAATGGGGATGGGGGGTGGGGACAACAGAAAACAACAGAGGAAAACAACAATTGCACAAAGTGACGAAACCTGCAAGAGAATGGGGAGGGGGACTCGGGGCGGACAAACAAACAAACAAACAAACAAACAGACAACAACAAAAAATGACAGGCAGCCAGCTGAACAACAGCAATAAACAGCTGATATAAGAAAACAACTGAGGTAGAATGAAAAGGAGGAACAGTCAAGCAAAATAACAACCTAAATTTGTTTGTGTGTGTGTCTATATGTATGTATGTGTGTGCTGTGGGTGAATGTGTGTGTGTGTGTGTCTGTATGTGTGGGTGAGTGTGTGTGTGTGTGTGTGTGTGTGTGTGTGTGTGTGTCTGTCTGTCTGTCTGTCTGTATGTGTGTGTGTCTATGGGCGAGTGTATGTGTCTGTGTGTGTGTTCATAAGTCTGTCGCAGAGTTAGTTAGTTAGTGAGAGCAGGACGCCACGACCGCGATGCACCGATCCCAGCAGCAGGCAGCTTTTAGTCAAATTTGAGTCCATTTTTCTTATTGTTTTCCGGTGAAAGTTTAGTTTTGTCATGCCCTTTAAAATTTTAAGCATTTTGACTTACACCCTCCTTACGTTACATCCCTATGTTAACATTACACCCACGCTAGGGCCGCACGATTATGGCCAAAATAATAATCTCGATTATTGTGATCAATATTAAGATCAGGATTATATAGCACGTCCTTGTTGTGCTACATTCCTGCTAATGTACAAATCTTTGCATCAAAATAAGTAGGGCTGGACCCGAATATTCAGATACTCCGTTTGTTTGGTAGGTAATCGGTTTTCAAGTTTGGGATTCGGATATATTCTATTTTTTAATACTGTAGAGTAACAGAATTCTTAAAAATGAATGCCTTTAATTACTGTCGGGATTAAGCTATGGGCAGAGGACTTCCGCTAGCCACTAGCCACTAAGCTAATGCCAGTGTAAATACTGAAACACTGCAGCGTTACCCCGTCCATCTCAGCTGAGAATGGAGAAACGTCTGGCGAGTTCTAAACGACCAGTCGGATGCGTGGAGAGGTCTGATGGGTTACGCTGCAACAGCCTGGTGGTGTTTTCAGGCCATTTAATAACGGTAACCCAAGGTAAACACAGTGGACGGCCGTGCGTAATGCCACTGCTGGCACGGCACTCTTCACTCAGCTTTAAGGAGCGGAGCACGCATTTTAGACGTCGATATCGCGGTCAATCATGTTCATTTAATTGTGGGAATCCAACATTGTCTTGGCGATTAATATTGGATTAATTGTGCAGCCCTGATCCACACTAGCTTTGTTTTCTATACGTGCTGTGTACTCTAGTTTGCCGTTTTGGTGCCACTTCTTGTCTAATTCTCAGTGGACTGTAGATGAATTTAGTCTATGAATCTGTTTCTTCCAAGAAGCGCTCATACCAGAACATTACTGGCAGACACAGAACGTTATTAAATGCAAGATACTCCATATTAACAGTAGTGCAACAGGTCAAGCAGTTAAATCAACTTCTGAACATGTGACATATTTTTGGGCTGTGGAGGATACTGTCTCACTACTCGGGAGATACAGTGTGGGATTCCACAGATGCATGCAGACGTTGAATAAGACTAGTTAGTTTTGGTCGTGGAGAAACTCTACACCAGTGGGTCAGATTTGGAAGAAGAGTGGAAGAGTTCCTTCATGTTGGAACACGTGGAAGGTGATGAAAAATTCACTTCAAACATGTTGATCTTTGGTAAATCCAAAGGGAAACAAACGCTCTTACATTGACATAGGGTCTTGCTGTTGCAACTGGAAGAAACAGAGTCTGAGGTCTGTGGCTGAATTGCATACTACACTATGTTTTTATTAGCACACACACACACACACACACACACACCACCAGTGTGTAAGGGTTCTTTAAGCGAACTACTCTCCGTCCTCTTACAGTGGACCAAAGAGTGGACCGACAGAAAAGGGACTCTCTTTGCGTTCACTGAAAGAGGCCTCAGTTCTCTTTCTAGTCCACTTCAGCTCCGATGGGGCCTCCCGGCTCAAATACATTGGCAAAAGACAAAAGGAACCTGAAGCGTGTTGTGTTTACAATGCACAGGTAAAGAGAACCGCAACGTGGAGTTACGGGGCTTTCACATCTGCCTTATTTAGTTCGGTTGAATCGCACAAGAGTTGGTTTTTCCCCTTGGTTTGGTTTGGGCAGGTGAAAACGCAGCAGTCGCATTCGGGTGCGCACCAAAAGTGGACCAAACAAGCGTACCGAGATCTGCTTGAAGAGGTGGTCTCGGTACACTTTCAGTCAAACTCTGGAGCGGTTGGTTTGTGGTGAGAACGTGATCCGACCTCGAACCGCCCTAACGGCTTGTACTCCTCAAGTCTAGCTAATGTCTCCTGTAGTCAGGTGTGCTTTGCAATCTGCGATGCGACAGATCATGCAAACTGTAGCAGCTTTCAATGTTTCTCTCACAGAAATAGACTGCGGTCAAGCTCACCGTCACTTAAATTTCCGTGAAGTCTCTGTGACAATGTCCGATCATTTAAATGAAATGAGCTGGTTTGACCGTGGAGATGCAAGAAATATACACTAGTCCAGAACACGGGACCTTCTTTCTGTATTTACTTTCTTGCTCCCGCCACAGAAACATCCGACCAATAAGCGGAGCGAATGTTCTTGCACTTGCTTGTAATGACGCATTTTGGTACGCTTTTGGATTTTTCCAGGTGTGAAACCAAACCAACCGAGGGCAAACCGCTTTAAGTTTACAAACTTCAAAAAAATCAACTGGTTTGGACCAGAGCAAACAAACTATAGGTGTGGAAACACCCTTAAAGCAAACTTTATGGAGTACGGTTTGTTTTAGAGAGGTCTGAGTTCCTTTTTGGATTGTTCACATGAGCGCAAAAAATGCTGACTAATCGGTCTGAGTTCTTTTGGAGGGCTGAAAGAGGCCAAGTTTGGACACGCCCTAACAGAGTAATATATCTGTTGTTCTTCCTATTAACATTTGTCTCTGTAAAGTCTGGTATAATTGGCTAACTCTTAAAGTATCACTGTCCCTATACAGTGTTACCACCTCAACTTCACCAGCAGCCCGTACATACACTCAGTTTTTTGTGATTAATTTGGGCTGCTGTGATGCACGAAGCTGCTTATTTTCTCAAATGACGTTTTTCAAGCTTTAATGCTCCCAAACGCTGAAACAGTTAGTGAACTACAATGACCATGATTCATCAGCGCTGCGTCAGTGGTGTAGCACATCTGTTCTCCCCGGAGTCTGACTGCGTCGGCGCTGACACAGACCCAACGGAGAGCATTTAAGATGTCTCGTCAAACAGATGGAAGTATAATAATCGGCAATTGTCGCAGTGCCACCAGCCTCAAGTGGTTTGACAGGCTTCAATGCCTGGAAGAAGAAGAAAATTATGAATTACCGGGCTCGCTAAATAAACCATCAATAGCAAGTCGGCAGTGTATCCCGGTGCTGCTGCGGTGAACTGGCTACCTGTTGGAAACATGTAAAGGCAGAGAGATTTACCCTCATTTGTCCCCCGAAATCTAAATTTTATCTTATTTTCCTCTCCATCTTCCTCCTAAAGACATGTCAGTCATTCAGCCAAGTCTCTGTTGCCGTTAAGTGACGTTTTATTGACACCACTGTTCTTCCTCTTCACCCTCTTTTCACTGCATCACTCCTTTACCCTCTTTCAGTCTTTAAAAAGAGCAAAAGTAAGGACTTCTGCGCTGATTGGATATGCATTTCTGTGATGTGATAGGGAAGACGAGAGGGAGGGATAGAGGGGAAGAGAGAGAAAGGGAGGGAGAGAAAGAGGGAAGGCAGTTGGAGGAGGAGAAAGGGTGAAGAGAGGAAAGTGAAAATGAATAAGGTTGGGCATAGCCAGATAAACCTGTTAAGGAGGCATTAGGCAGACATTTGCTGATGGGCTCCTACTGACCCTCCCCTCTTTGTAATGTGTACCCTGCGGTCACCAGTTACCATTAATTCCAGTGCAACCAGTGCTCTTATGTGGAAATAATATGCAATTTGGGTTAGTTTGTAGTAAATTAGTTGAACACAGCTATGTTTAGGAATATGTACCATGTAAATACAATAGCTTTTCAAACTCAAACTGGATTAAGACTTAGAACCCCTCAGCAAGACATAGACACAACATGACCAGATAATGCTGGACCTCGCCTTAAGTGATATTTTTTTATTTTAGTGATGCAAACTCCAAGTTCCATGCAGATAATCAGATTACTAAAGAAACAATTGTCATGTAGTGAATCTGAGGCTGGTAATCCAGCCTTGGGGAGAGGGAGGAAACGACAGAGAATGACAGATGAGAAGCTGAAGGAGATGAAGAAAGAGACCCGTGATCTAAACACACACACCCCCCCCCCCACCTACACATATCGGGCACACTACTTCCTCCGCTGGTAATGAACGTTGGTACCGGTCGTAAATTGGGCCCTGCCAAATCTTCCAATATGGAAGGAATTCCTAGTGATACTGGGCCAGATCGTAAATAGTGAGAGGACACTTGAGAAGAGAAAGTAAGAAAGAGATGGATGGACAGAGGGAAGGACACAAACAGATGTGTGTATGTGTGTGTGTGTGTGTGTGTGTGTGAGAGAGAGAGAGAGAGAGAGAGAGAGTGTGATGACAGACAGACATTGTCCTTGGCAGACCGTCTCTGCTTCTTCAGCCAAGCCCATTCTCTTGAAGGTGTCAGACACACACAACCACACACACACACACACACACACACACACACACACACACACACACACACACACACACACACACACACACACACACTCTGAAGTGTGTCATGGGGGTGAAAATAACACTTGCTGCTGCCCAGTTGTCATCTGACTTGAGGCAATGGACAGCCGGATGGTTCAGGGCGACTTTAATGGTTGAAATTCTTAATAAATCAAATTAATTCTGCTCTTTTTTAAGGTCACTCTATAATTGGCATTGCATGTCTGTGAGATTATAAGCACAAATCCTCCTCATGCATTAAACACACACACACACACACACACACACACACACACACACACACACACACACACACACCATGTGTTGTAGGATATGATGCCCTCTGATAACAGGTCTGTTGTCTGTTGACTAATGCTATGATATTCCCAGGATACTTTGTAATGTGCCAGTAGGATTGCAGTCTACAAGAGCATGAATTTGTTTTAGTCCCATGGTTTTAATGCCATTTCAGACACTTTTCCACACTGCCAGGAATAAAACTGTCGGGGAAACTATGCATTGCTGTCATTTTGGACAAAAAATTGGAAGCATAAAAATGTTAACATCGGCAGCTTTAATTCCAAAATGTCAGAACGAGTTTTTTAAGCCTCCTTCAGTTAAACCCTAGGCTGGATTCAGGCTTCAACTGGCACCCGATTCAGGCACCCGTCCTCAGCCAACTGTTGTAAGTTTCAGGACACTGATGCATAAACGCAGGACACATACAGTACAGTGGAAAAACGCAGGGTGCTCAGCAACGCAAAAGTAGCGAGCAAAACTCTTCAAAAAGCTGCCCCAGGCTGCTAAAATCTCTGCTGATGACACTCATGCAAAGCATTTCTTTTTTTTTTGCCTCAGCTCTCCACCCCCCCAACCTGCTCCTTATGTGATAAGCTTTGTGTATTGCTGATGTACCAACGGCCCCCTTTACACCTTGCATTAAAATGTGCTTTTGGTGATTGGATTGCAATTGGATAGTGCTTTACCACAGTTAGTGCAGGCTTTTTATTCACATTAAATACATTAAGGGCGGATTGTGTTCTGATGTGCTAAACCACCTCCGGAGGTGGTCAGGGACGCATTGTGACCACATTGAAAACAAGTGTAAATGCAAATGCGTTTTCAGTCCACATACAACAACTACCAGCACCAGCCTAAGTCCCGACGCCGGGGTACGCACAACTTTCAGCCCAGACACGAAGAAGATAGGGCTGCAACTAACGATTATTTTCATAGTTGATTAATCTGTTGATTATTTTCTCGATTAATCGATTAGTTGTTTGATCTATGAAAATGTCAAAACATGGTGAAAAATGTGGATCAGTGTTTCTCAAAGCCTAAGAGGACGTCCTCAAATGTCTTGTTTTGTCCAAAACTCAAAGATATTCAGTTTACTGTCACAAAGGAGAGAAGAAACTAGAAGATATTCACATTTAACAAGCTGGAATCAGAGAAATCTTATTTTTTTTTAATAAAAAAATGACTCAAACGATTAATCGATTATCAAAATAGTTGGCGATTAATTTAATAGTTGACAACTAATCGATTAATCGATTAATCGTTGCACCTCTAGAAGAAGATCTCCATGCAGCAACAAGAGCAAAGTCCCTTTAGAGAATCATTATGCAGTCAGTGCTGGGAGCTGAGGCTAGAGTGGCCAGTGCTGGTGGACGGTGTACCCCCAAAACGCCCCGAAACTGCATTTCAAGTGGCAGACATCTCTCTGTCCTGCGTTGCACTGTGGCCGGCTGCGGCCGCTGCAGGTGTAAAAATGGGGCTTATAATTGCTAGTAGGGGTGCATGATATATCGACTCAATATCATTATCGCAATATCACGTTGCACAATATTATATCAAAAGTGTTGCAATAAGTATGCAATATTTTGTTTATTTTGTGGCTTAGTTGTGTTTTTTTTTGTTGTGATTTAGAGCCCGCTTCAAACGATATAATGATCATGTTTCATTGGCCAGTTACCGTGTCACTTGCACATGTTGGTACACGTCAGACGTCACATGTTAGTATGCACGTGTGTGCATATTTCGACAGTGTAAATGAAGAAATAGATAGAGACAACAAAACGGAACGAATCAGAGAAGCGAAAGAAAAGTTGTGTCCTGTTCTCTTAATTTATTTATTTTATACTGTACAGCCAGTAAAAGATGTCCTGTTTTGTAGACATGGTCCTTATTTATTTATTTTATACTGTCCAACCAGTACAACATGTCCTGTTCTGTAGACATGGTCCTTATTTATTTATTTTATACTGTCCAACCAGTACAACATGTCCTGTTCTGTAGACATGGTCCTTATTTATTTATTTATTTATTTATTATTTATTCATGCTGTACCAGTCCAATATGACAGTCAGTTGAAATAAGCCCTGTGTTGTATTTGTTATATCTATTTTGATGCGTTTTCCCATCATTTTTGTAATTTTTAAAATTATCGAAAATAATATCGATATTGCAATATTCATAATCAATATCGCAATATCACATTTTGTTAATATCGTGCAACCCTAATTGCTAGAAATGGTTAATTCCTTAATGCAATGTCTCTGGCTCGAACATACCGCCAGCAGGCCACCCTATTATCCATGTGGAAAGTTTTCACATCTTGCCCAAATCAACTTTGACTTCTGCATACATTATGCACATCACCACCCTTAGACCCCTGCAGATACAGTATACCATATAAAGTTTACCTAAGAGCCAAGCAGACTGCTGTAGAAGCTGCAAAGGTCATCCCACTGGGGGAATGGATTGGTGTAAAAGACATTATCACATCCCCTGCTGATTATTCGTGCGTGACCAGCGATGGAGCGTAAGGAAGTTAGTTCACCCGTCCAACTGTCTGACATATTGCTACATCTACTGGCTAGCTTTGATATGAACGTTCCTAGCCCCCAGGGGATGATTTCTGATGCTTCTAACCCCTAACCTTTGTTTAGCATCACAGTCAAACACAAAGAATGCAAGTTTCTGTTCCTAAAAACGGACATCCACATGGCCCAGTGGATCAACCCCAGTGCCTTTGAACATTAAGCTTTTTTCCATTGACACCATTTGGTCAAAATGTTGGCGTGGGGGACGTCAGAATATATAGGTTTCAGGTTGTGTTGACATTGTGAGGACAGAATCTGAGCTCACTTTGGAAAATCTTGTTTAACAAGCTGTCACAGAGTAAGGTGAACTACTGTAAAGCTACACCCCAAAGCAATATAGGTCTGTAGACTTTAGTCACTTATGTTAGAAAGAGTTTAAACAACAATTCTACTGTATTTTGGTTAGTCAGTTATGGTAGAAAGAGTTTAAACGACAATTCTACTGTATTTTGGTTTCATATTATAGGTAATGATAGTCGTTGCTTGCATTTTCACTCGAGACCTACTGTCACAACACTCCACACACATTAACTTAGGCAGTGTGTGTGTGTGTGTGTGGGCTTTGTAAAGGCTCTGTACATGCCCCAGTAGTTTTGCATGTCCGAGCAGCGTGTTTTGGATTACAGCATCGTTACCAAACAGGGATGCACGGAAGCCGAGTCGCGCTAAAGTCCAACATCCGCCTTCCTCTGTGCTCTGCTCTGGACTGTGGCAGATCTGTTATGCAGCACATGGCTGCGTGTGTGGTCTGAGGCTTAATTTGGGATTAACATTCAGGATATTACAGATTACCACACCCCACATTTGACCTTCTGTGTCTAGTTCAGCCACCGTTGGATGGATGAGCTTTCATCTTTGAGTAGTTACAGCGACCCAAACTCGCGGCCGAAGTCAGAACGTCCGATGAAAAGCTTTCAAACGTGTCACACGGTCGGAATGAAAGGGAGGATTACACACCAGCATTTCTTTGACCAATTCACATCCAGGGCTTAACTCAAACCCTAATGAGCTTCAATTCAACTTCTCAAGGATTGCAGAAAAATGTGCTAGCTTTGCAACGGAAAAAAAAAAAAAGTATTTGCATAACATTTTTAATCTAACATTATGTCACCTTCTCTTAAAATTAAAAAAATAATCCCGTCAAATTGATGATAATGAGATTGTATGTTAGGAAAATGAAGTGATGGGGATACAGTGCAATAGAATATTATAATCACAAAGCAAAAAAACCAAAACATTTCAGACCTATATTGCGTCGATTCAGTAAAATATATAATTTAATGCTTTCATTTAAAGGGCCACTCCACCCGTTTTACACATCAAGGGCAATTTACTTTTTTAAAGGAACTCACTACTGTACTCAGCGTGTGGTTTGTTATCCTCTGTGGCTCTGGAGGGAACTTCGGGAATCATATTGAAAGACATGGACGGCTGACTGTTGGCAGAAAAGGCAGTCGGACTAGTCCAAAAAGTGCCTCAGGACCAGGGGCGGACTGGGACAGAAATTCAGCCCTGGCATTGTAGTCACACCAGCCCACATTACCACGCAGCCCCACCCACGGCATTCACTAATTACATTTGTGTACAGATGGTGAAATAATATAAGCAGTACCTTATGTAACAGATTTTTAAACATTTAATGTAACTGGCAAACAATGCTTACTACTTTTTAAAGAGCATACGTTTATAACAAATCTGTTTATGCCGTTTGTATGCTGTTACTGTCATTCTCTACAGTATGATGTTCTTTGTTGTCACTGTCTGTCTGTTTGATTGTCTGTGTTTCTCTCTGTTGACACTGTACATATTATCCGTCTGGTTCTCCATCTTTTCATCTGTTTTAACCATAGACTGTATATATTATTCATGTTATACAGTCTATGGTTTTAACTCTCTAACTCTGCCATTTTAATGTTTTTATGGCTGTCTGTGATTATACTTCAGGGTTTTTCCTTGCTCCGAATTGGCTTTTGTGGGGGTTTTGAGGGTAAAAGACTTCAATTCCTGCATTCTGATACATTTTGGGCACCAAAATTTGAAGTTTATGGTAAAAATGTCAATATTTATGGCAAGGAAATCACAAAATTCTGGTGGCAGGTAACAATTTAAAATACAAAATATAA